>NW_005277339.1:0-415 GCF_000412655.1 Myotis brandtii | reverse complement strand
GTTCTCGGTGCAGACACAGGGGGTGTCTGACTTCTGACACATGCTAGGGGACTCTGATTTTCAGCACACGCCAGCGGGGTCTCTGTTTCAGCGCAGCGCAGGCGGAGTCCCTGATTCTCGGTGCAGGCACAAGGCCACACTGAGCACCTGTGACCCTGATCCTGGGCAAACGTGGCTTCCACCAACCCATGGCAGCCACACCTCTTGGTGTCGGAGCTCTTTAGTGACACTCGGGGGGTGGGAAGTTCCCACAGCACATGGCCCAGGCCCCCACAACTGGACAGTTGAACCTTCTGGTAATAGTTAGAATGGGGCGACAATGAAATACTCCCCAGAAGAAAGAAAATTAGGAATCGCCAAGAAAGGAATAAGTGAAAAGTAAGCATGCAACATGACAGAAAAAGAATTCAGAGTA
>NW_005277338.1:0-415 GCF_000412655.1 Myotis brandtii | reverse complement strand
GGGAGACTGCACTGCATTCATGCCTCTTGGGGCTTTGCGTTCCCAGGACGTACCACTCATGCCCCACGGATAACAATTCCCCTGACTCGGGAACTGAAATGCCGGCCCCTCGCCCAGCACATGAACCTCTCCCAGGCTGGTCCACGCCTGCCCGGCGGTCCCCACCTCACACTCTGTCCCAGCAGCACGCTGGCTGCATCCTCAGACACAGAACAGGGCCTAACTAGAAACAATGCAACTAATTATACTCCAGTTCAGAAAAGGTCTTCAACCAGAGGGCCCCCCCACCCCACCCCTGACGCCTTGCTTTAAAACCTCGGGGTCCCCAGAACACCATGGCCTTCTAGAAAACTCCCCATGTTGTATTATTATTTTTATTTATTTTTAGCAAGAAGAAATAACTAAATTTAATACC
>NW_005277337.1:0-415 GCF_000412655.1 Myotis brandtii | reverse complement strand
GGGAGGCTTGACCCAGATATCCATTGGCTTTGTGCCCAAAGAAACCAGATATATTCAAACAAGGTTAATGTTGCTACAGTTTTTATAATTCTACAAAACAATAATGTCCCAAGATGCTCTATCTTCCACACTATTCTCAAAGCTTCCAGTTGCCAGTTCTTTCCATGTAACTCCAACAAAATCAAGACCTAACTTACCTACACTCACTTGTCTACACTCATTTGCCTGAGGGCACAAACTACCATGAGGCTCAGGGGAAGCAAATTGATTGGGGCTTGGAGTAGAGAAAAAAAGGGTATATGTTCAGATTGCTTGTGCTCTATTTGTTTCCAGAACTCTGCCAAAATGCTAAGATAATTTTTTTATATATTTCTTTATAGATTTCAGAGAGGAAGAGAGAAGGAGAGAGAGATAG
>NW_005277336.1:0-415 GCF_000412655.1 Myotis brandtii | reverse complement strand
ATTTTTGCGATTGCTTCTTAGATCAGGAGTATATGGATGGTTTTCCAAAGCGGGAAAGCTGCCTGTCTTGAACAGGTGGGAGCTCGCGGGCACAGGGGAGGGCCGCAGGCTGGGCTCTGACAGCGAGGAGGTCATCACCAGGCCTCGGTTCTCTCCAGCCTCCCGCCGACCCATCACTCAGCGGAGCCTCCATGCTCATGGCTGCCAAGCCTGGGGTCCCGGGAGCATTTCCATCTGGATCCCAGACAAGAGAAAAAAATAGGAGGAAAAGGCACAGACCAAAGGAATGATCCCATGTGAGCTGTCCTGGTTCACAACTGCTCCTGACCCCTCCGTGCAGGTCATGTGGTCAGAACTGCAGAGCACGGCCAACCCTAGAGCAGGGAAGGCTGGGGGAGTGAGCCTCACAGTCCCC
>NW_005277335.1:0-415 GCF_000412655.1 Myotis brandtii | reverse complement strand
TAATTTCAAGATCTGCCTATTCTGTTGATGAAAAATACTAGGTAAAAACTTCTTGAAAAAAAAATTAAGCTTAAAAGGAAATAATCCTGCTTGGTATTTAAACTTCATTTCCTGTCTTATGATTCAGTCCCTTGAGTGAAACTAATGCTATGTTGAAAACACTAAGAGAGGCCATCTCCATCACAGCCCCACAGCAAGATGGCTCAAGAGCCTGTATTGACTTTAATTTACCCCAACAATTGAGTACCTACTATGTGCAAAAGATCCTATTAGACAACATGGAAAGAGAAAAATTAAATTTTTGTTTTAGTCAGATGCCAGTCACTCAGCAGCTAATCTCAGTTAGAATTAACCTTATTTGGGCCCATATTTATTTCTTTATTGTTCAACATTACTATCCATCACCCAACTTAAT
>NW_005277334.1:0-415 GCF_000412655.1 Myotis brandtii | reverse complement strand
CTCTCTCTCTCTCTCTCAAATCAATTTATTTTTTAAAAATCAACTTTCTACATGTGTCACTTTTAAACAGGGGTTTGGTGAACCCATGAACTTTACAAACATGTGGGATTCCCTTTCCAGAGGGGCTGTGGCAAGTCACAAACATGCCCCCTGACCAGGTGACTCGGCCATGGCCTGGAGGGACCAGGCCCAAGAATATAATTAGCCTCAGACTCCATGCAGCTACTTGGTGTGGGGACAGGAGAGCTCTCCTCTGGACAGTTAATGTGGACACCAGCTTCTTTATTAAAATGTAAAGTGACAAAACAACCACAAGACATGGCTGTCCATATCACTCACTTGTTTTGGGGGTGGGGGGGGTTATTCTCAAAAGCGTTCCTTTGTGCTCAGCTGGCGTGGCTCAGTGGTTGAGTGT
>NW_005277333.1:0-415 GCF_000412655.1 Myotis brandtii | reverse complement strand
CCACCTGGTGAGGGTTCTGACACCTGCCCTGGGCACCACCTCCCTTTCTACCTAATGGCTTTAGGACTGAATTGTTCAGGAAGAGGAAGGGGAAAATGGGGAGAGAAAGAGCCTTCCTTCACTGTTCAAAGTGACCAATAGTGATGAATAGTAACAACCACTAACACTCACCAGCGCACGGTGCCAGGCACAGTCCAAGCACTTTAAGTCTTGTAAACGCATCTAATTTTCATAGCTGCCTCTGAGGTAGGGACACCGTTAGCCACACTTCACACACAGAACGGAAGCACTCAGAGATGGCGTCACTGGCCCAGGGGCGCCCAGCAGCTGGCAGACCAGGGTTTGATCCCAGTAGCCTGGCATCTGGCTCCAGAAAAAGTGCCTTTCATCAACCCAGCCCATCCACCTCCACCCC
>NW_005277332.1:0-415 GCF_000412655.1 Myotis brandtii | reverse complement strand
TGGGGGCTCTGCCAGCCTGGGAATGGGCCTCCTCAGGGCCAGAGTCTCCAGTCCCCCTGGCACCAGCCACTCCGAGGTAGGAGGCAGGACACTGCAGACAGGACACCAGCCAGGGGCTCATACCTGGCCCACTGCTCTCTCGAGGCACCTGAGCCCTCACCACCAGCTGTCTCCACGGCCACCGCCCTGCTGGCTCCCAGGTGGCCTCTGCTCTCTTCCTGCACTCGGCCCTGCTGGCGGATCCAGTGCAGAGTCCACCCTTCCTTCGCTTTGGGGCTGAAGGGCAGGCCTGTGGCTCCTCTGCTCCCTAACCCCCTCCTAAACTTTTGTATAGAAAACTGTAAAAATTATGTGTTGTATTTAATTCTTATACTTTTGGGCTTGTAAGTGGCTTCTGGTACTTCTCACAATAAAA
>NW_005277331.1:0-415 GCF_000412655.1 Myotis brandtii | reverse complement strand
GTCCTGCCCATCACCATCTGGCTCCAGGGCCCGTTCCCCATGGCGTTGAAGGCCTGGACCTGGACGCGGTACTCCGTCCACTCCTCCAGGTCCTCGATGGTGTACTCCCGCTCCACACGGTCCAGGACCACGTGGCTCAGCACCCTGCCGTGGCCGTCTGCCCGGCTGTATTTAATCTTGTAGCCCACCGACTCGGGGTTCCCGTTGTATTCCATCTCCGGGAGAGGCTGCAGGAGAGCAGGGGTGGGGCAGGACAGCTGTGAGGCCAGGCCCACCCTGGGTACAAAGAATGCCTGTGCCTCCTCTTCCAGGGAGCTCCAGGATTACTCCACCCACCGTCCTGAGATGGTGAAACTGCGCTTCTGATGGCCCCTGTCTCCCTATCTCTCCGCGCCAGGCTCCAAGGAGAGGCAGC
>NW_005277330.1:0-415 GCF_000412655.1 Myotis brandtii | reverse complement strand
AGAAATACAAAGATAAGAAAAAAAGACAGTCCAGGCTGAGATGACAATGTGGTTTAGGATTTGAAGTTCTGAGACATAAGTGTGAGTCCTGAGTCCATTTAATTAATTACTGTATAATCCTGAGCACATGACTCAATCTCTTTGAGCCCTCAGTTCCACCATGTATAAAAAGGGGGGGGGATAAAATTTGCTGAAAAATGTATTATGAGAATTAAGTGATATACTAGTAATGTACATGAAATTGTATTATAAACTTGAAGTAGCTACTCAAATAATGCTAGCACATAATTTACTTATGTTAAACTTAAATTTTAGCTCTTGCTGTGGGCAGTGTACTAAGTTAGAGTGTCCATCCATGCACAGAAGGGTCTCGGGTTTGATTCCCGATCAAGGGCACATACCTGGGTTGCAGGTT
>NW_005277329.1:0-415 GCF_000412655.1 Myotis brandtii | reverse complement strand
ATGAGTTGGGAGTTGAAGGTGGAAGGAGAGAAAAGGTACATCTTCGTGCAGAAGAAAAGGAAAAGTGACTTTCTTCTACCCTGAGAGAAAAAGAAACTTCACCTAGCAGGTAACTCAGACCGGAGAGTGAGCATACCACCTACACAGGACCTACCTTGAATGTGAGACTCGCAGACCTTGGAGATTTTAGAAGCAGGAGAGAGCTGTTCCAACATGTCTGAGGGAAACGGAACCCTGAGGCAGCTGGAAGGTGGTAGGGCTCTTGTTTTAGTTTAGTTTAATGAGTTAAAGGAGTGAAATACTCCTCAAAACACAGAAACCTTTGAGAGTGTATTGTGCACCTACTATGTGCATGGCACTATGCTAAAGACTCCCTGGCCTGCTCTAACCGGTTTGGCTCAGTGGATAGAGCGTC
>NW_005277328.1:0-415 GCF_000412655.1 Myotis brandtii | reverse complement strand
GGAAAACAAATTTGGCAATGTATAGTAGAGATCAAGATATGTGTGCTCTTTGATCCAGCTTCCCCCTTCCAATATAAACTCTAGAGAGAAGCTCACACATGTATGGTGCAAGGAGATGGGCATGAGGATGTTTGTGACAGCATTACATGTGCTAGGTTATAAACAACCCAAATGTCCATTAACAGGACATGGATAAGTAAATTGTGTATATGTATACAATGAGGATGCCCTGTCCTGTGCAGTGAAAGTGAATGGACTATCAATGCATGTGTGAGGTTCAATTCCAAAAACATAAAGTGGACGAACACCAGTGAGTTGTAGAATTATATTACCACTTTTGGTAAAGCTTAAAAGCAAGCAAAACAATGTGTACTATTTATGAATGCATGTATAGTAAAAATGCAAAAACATGCCC
>NW_005277327.1:0-415 GCF_000412655.1 Myotis brandtii | reverse complement strand
AGATCTTTGCAGTCTTCCTGGGGAGAGTGGGTGGCCAGTTCACAGAGGCAAGAGCAGAAGAACTGGAGAGCAGTGAGTGGTCTGGAGAGAGACTTAGGTGTCATCTGCAGAATTTGGGGACTGTCTGGCTGTGAGAGAAAGGACGAGGTAAAGGATGGTGATGTTGCCCTTGTTTCTGGGTTGGGCATCTTGGACAGTGGTGCCTATGCCTGACCTAGAGTGGGTTGGTGTGAGGAGTTTGTGTGGTGAGCCTACCTGAGCCTCAGTTGCCTTATTTGTAGAATAGGGAGGACTCTCCATCCCCTTTTCTACTTTCTGAGCTGGTTGTGGAGACAGGGAGATAAAAGAAATGGAAGCCCTTTGTACGAGTGCTTGGTGAGTTCTCAGATGTGAGGGAGCATTATTATTATTATTA
>NW_005277326.1:0-415 GCF_000412655.1 Myotis brandtii | reverse complement strand
TTTGAGCTGGGTTTCTGTCATTTGGTATTTGGGGCCAGGATTGTGGCTGAGGCCAAACCCAGGCCAAGCATATGGAGTAAGAAAGGCAGGGGGTGATGATGGGCCAACTAAGGGTGACAGCAAGTCATCAGGGCCAGAGAAAAAGGGGACACAGAGGAGACTGGATGCAGAGAGGGCCTGGCCAGGGAGGCAGGAGGAGAGGGGATGGTGGTCAAGAGAGACAAATACCAAAGAGGTAATGTAAGGGTGGAAAGAGGCCCTGCTTATGATCACTAAGAGGTCACGGTGACCTTCACACAAGCAGCTGTGGTAGGGTGAAGCTACATTCCACAGGCTGGGGGACAGGAAGACACGAGGAGATGAAGCCAAGAAACTTGGCTGTGAGGAGAGAGAGAGAGAGAGAGAGAGAGAGAGA
>NW_005277325.1:0-415 GCF_000412655.1 Myotis brandtii | reverse complement strand
AATTTGCATATTAGCCCTTTATTATATAGGATTTGCAAGCTATTGTTAACTTCTTTTTTTTAAATAAAGAAAACTAAGGACCAGAGAGGATAAGTAATGTTTTAAATGACACAGAGCTAACAAGAAATAGCTAAGTCAAGGCTAAAGCTCAAGTTTTCTGATTCCAGAGGAAGTTTTTGTTTTTGTTTTGTTTTGTTTTTATAATACACTGCACCTGAGTCAAAGAGGAAAGGCAATGAGAATGTAGCCCAGAATTCAATGCTAGCAGTGGAGAATTTTGCCTGCTCTAAACCTTTAGGTAATGTAAGATGTAAGTTGCATATAAGATAGCCTGCAATAAGAGGGTTGAAATCTAGGTAGGGATGCACGTGTGTGTTCATGTATAACAGGTGGAGAACAAGCTTCTCATTTAGAG
>NW_005277324.1:0-415 GCF_000412655.1 Myotis brandtii | reverse complement strand
GAATTACCTCCCAAAGCCCTACCTCCAAATACCATCACATTGGGGGTTGGGGCTTTAACAAATGTTGAGGGCACACAAACATTCAGTTCATAACAGGCATCACTTTAATTTAGGAATCAGCAAACTTGTTCCTACAACAGGCCAAATGGTAACTATTTTAGGCTTTGCAGGCCATAGAGTCTCTACTGCAACTACTCTGCCCTTATAGCACACAAGCAGCCAAAGACAATATTTAAACAACTGAGCATGACTGTGTTTCAATAAAACTTTATTTATGGACATTAAAATCTGAATTTAATGTTGTTTGAATAGGTAATGAAATATTATTCTTTTTTTCAACTGTTTAAAATAGAAAAACCATTCCTAATTTTAGATCATATAAAAAGTTAACTCATTTGTGGAATATAATGAACAA
>NW_005277323.1:0-415 GCF_000412655.1 Myotis brandtii | reverse complement strand
AGCCCTGGTGGTGGTTGCAGGGGTGCAGTGGGGTTGCAGGGTGGAGGGATTGAGCAAAAAAAAAAAAAAGGAGAGAATACATGTACATGGACAACAGTGTGATGAATGTGGAGGGAACGGGGAGGTAGAAGAGGACATAGAGAAAATAAATGATGATGGAAAAAATAAATTATAAAAAAAGTTTTAAACAATGATTTCTCTATTTTTGCCAAACACCATAGGGATGTGGCCATATACATCTCCACCCAATCCAGCAAAGGCCCAGCAGAGACCCCCACCCCACTTGAGAGCAAGGATGTGTCCTTCCCCTTTTCAATTGGAGTAGTGTCTTTAAAAGACTAATAGAATGAAGACCTTTAATACCACCCAGTGATAATGAGGCCACTATTTTCCCCAATGGTGTCAATGGAAACCA
>NW_005277322.1:0-415 GCF_000412655.1 Myotis brandtii | reverse complement strand
AGGAGTTTGGGAGTTGCCACTCCATCCTAACAAGTAAAAAGCTAAACAAGCTGAAAAAGCAACAACTCTTCCTAGAACCATAAGAAAAGTGAGGTCACAGGGCAAACCGCCAACATTGAAGAAACCCACAGGAGGACACACAGAATCCCAACTTCCCGGAGTAGAAATCCAGGAGCAGCAATCTCCGTGGAAACCTGAACTTCAATGGGCAAATTACTGGAAGTGCAGAGTGGATAAGTCTGAGAGATGAAAACTTGAGGGGGACCCAATCATTAGGGAGCCCTCATTTTTGTGAGTTTTACCTCCAGGAGCTTTATCAGGTTCTCACAGTAAATACTAGAGGAAAATCCTTTGAGCTTCTGGTAGGGAAAGTGAAAAGGGACCATTGGGAAATACCTTGGAACATTCTGTTCTT
>NW_005277321.1:0-415 GCF_000412655.1 Myotis brandtii | reverse complement strand
CACCACCACCACCACCACCACCACCACTTTTCCTTCTGGTAATTTTTCATCATCAGCTTGTTCTCTGTATCTATTATTCTATTTCTGTCTCATTTTGTTGTTCATTTGTTTTGGTTTTTAGATTTCATAAATAGCCTCTCTGTCATGCTAAGATTGTGTTAACCTTTAAAGGCATAATTCACATATTGGGCTTAGCACAGTGCCTGGAAGATTTGAAGTGGTTACTAAATGTTACTCTGGACAGTTGGAGAAGGTCGTGGCAGATCTTATAGAAACTTGCTAAGAACATTAAATGCATCCTGTAGCTGCATGATTCCAGCTAAAGGAATTAAGCAGCCAAGAGGAGGGCCAGATATTTCATGATGGATGACACTGACAATTAAGACAAATATGGGTTGGAAGTGTGCAAACCAGA
>NW_005277320.1:0-415 GCF_000412655.1 Myotis brandtii | reverse complement strand
AAGTGCTTTCCACTTCAAAACTAATGACACAGCTTGGGAAGGGGGTGGAGATGGTTTTTGATTTTGGCCTTCAGGGATTAGAACATTATACATTTTGGATGAAATGCCTCTGAGTAATTGCACTGCAGAAAGTGTGGTTTTTGCAGCCAGTCCATTCTCTGGTTGCTGATCATGGCCATTGTGATATGTTTGTGCCCTGAGGCCTGCTGGGCAGCCTGGCCTTAGCTTCAGCTCAGCTTCTCCATCTCTGATCGTTGCTGCTACAGTGGTCAGTTTTCAATACTTTTCTTCAAACAGTTCCAAAATGATCCCAGGAACATTTCTTTTGTTGGCTTTAAGGTGTATGATTGTCCTTGAAAGCGCTATACAGTAACTTTTGAAGCACAAGTAATCAGCAGGAATATTTTTAAGGTAG
>NW_005277319.1:0-415 GCF_000412655.1 Myotis brandtii | reverse complement strand
GCTTTATAAATACTGTATATTTGGGAAAGACAGCCAGTGTGGGTGTAACTCTCGAGCCTGCCCTAGCAATGCTGTTGCTGGCTGTCATGTATTTATTCCCAGCCCAGGAGCCAGGTTATATGGGAGCCACTGGAATGACTGGCGTTTACTGTTGCCCACGGTCAGTAGTAGAACAACCTTTGCTTCTATAGGGTAGCAGTCAGTCATGGCTCACATCTTTACTATTTAGAGATAGAATGAAAAGAGTGTGGGAAAATAATAAACAGGCTATTGTACAGCATCTACAAAAGATGTGTTACTATATGGAGACAATAAATGAATAATATGCTATTGTTGTCAGTTACCTCACCATATATAGCTAGCTAGAACAGTGTTGTTCAGCAAAAATATGATGTGAGCCACACATGTAATGTAA
>NW_005277318.1:0-415 GCF_000412655.1 Myotis brandtii | reverse complement strand
ACGTGCTCTGCCAATGCAAAGGCCATTGTCACAGGAACGGCTCTACTTATGTCTGACTTTCCTACAGTAAGAAACATTAGGTTGAAGCAGGAAGCTTCATTGATATTTCTTTAAGGCAAGTTTTTCTTTTTCTTTTTCTTTTTCTTTCTTCTTTCTTCCCTCCTTTCTTTCCTTCCTCCCTTCCTTTCTCCCTGTCTGACACTCCTCATCTGAAGCTATTCAGGACAGAGACAGCAGCATGTAGATACTTATCTTTCTGCCACTGGAGATGTTTTATTACATTCAGAGAATCTAAATGGGATATTGAAATGAGATGTTTTATTTTTTTATTTTTAAAAAGATATATTTTTATTGTTTTCAGAGAGGAAGGGAGAGGACGAGAGCGATAGAAACATCAGTGATGAGAGAGAATCAT
>NW_005277317.1:0-415 GCF_000412655.1 Myotis brandtii | reverse complement strand
TATCCATATCTAAGTGGCTTTTTCTTTGTATCTGTCGTTGTAGAAAATCTGCTCTGCTATTCTTCAGGCTGTTCTCAGAGACAGATGCTCTGTATGTAGTTGTAGTTCTGGTGTCAACGAGAAGAGGGGAGCTCAGGACCTTCCTACTTTGTCACCTTGAAACCAAAGCCAGAAGCCTTACTCTTGAATGCCAGTTAAGCTTGTCTGTGAAATGCTGTTCCTTGAAGTTGGTCACTGTCCCCATAACAAACATGTATCTGGATCCTCGCATCACTATCCCGTCTGTTTCTTAAAGTAGCTTAAATTAAATACACTTTACATTGTGAGAATTAATTCTTTTTAATAAGTTTTAATTTTTATTTTAAGATAATTGTAGGTTCATATGATCCTCAGTTTCCCCCAGTAGTAATATCCT
>NW_005277316.1:0-415 GCF_000412655.1 Myotis brandtii | reverse complement strand
AGCAGGTTCAAGTCTGGGCTCTGCCACTGTCTTGCTGTGTGCCCTCAGGCAGCTCCTCTACCCTCTCTGGGCGGCAGTCCCATTCACCTTCTGCAATAGATGGGAATGGACCAGACGGCTGGGCCCCTCCCTCCAGCTTCCACATTCTCTTTCTTGCTCTGATCTGCCATCCAAATGGGGAACGTGTTTGGGGGCAGCCACGTGGATGACACTGTAACGGAGATGCACCCGTCTCCTGGCACCAGGCTCCACCTTGCCAGTGGCCCTGCCCTGCTGGGGGGGGGGGTATTGAGCCTCAAAGGAACAGAGGCCCCTTGGGAAATACAAGCTGGGTCCCCAGAGGATCGAAAATCCTTGACATCAGATGCCAGCGCCTAGTATCAAGCCTGGCAATTTTTGAAAGAATCACCGACGA
>NW_005277315.1:0-415 GCF_000412655.1 Myotis brandtii | reverse complement strand
TGTAATACTTTCAACAATAAAGATAACTTAAAAAAAAAGATTTGTAATTGCAAAAAATGCTTGAGATAAATGACAGGTGGTTTTCTGGATTTTATTTCCTTACATGTTCTCTGGCAGAAAAGAGGACAGTTACCAACCACACTGGGCTTGGGGAAGATTCATTCATTCAAGAAGTATTGATTTGCCAGGCACTAGTCTATGTACAGGAGATTCAGGATAAAACAACAAGAACAAAACTCCCTGCCTTCATGGAGAGTTTGCAGTCCAGTAAGAAGACAGATACTTCATAGTATGTTAGGTGACCAGGGTAGGAGGATAGAAACTGGGTGATTAGGGAAGGCCCGAGGGGGAAATGATACCTGAAGACACGTGGAGCTACTGTAAATAGCGCAGGATCTCTTAGTACAGCCTGTGG
>NW_005277314.1:0-415 GCF_000412655.1 Myotis brandtii | reverse complement strand
TTTAGAAAGAATGACCCTCCTACTGGCTTCTGGGAGAAACGGGGTCTCCACCTCCCCTCTCCACCCACTCTCCACCTCCCTATTTCTGCCAGTCCCAAGAACTGCTGGGTATTTCCACGTTTCCTCTTAAACATCATCACATTGGAAACATCGCCTCATCTTCCCATTGCATCATCAGTAAAATAGAGACACCAATGGCTTGGTTGTCTCCAAAATCAGGCAGCTGAGGCCGATGGACGCTCTGCGTGGCCTCCAGGGGTGGTTCAGGCTGACTGTTCCTGCACTAAGTTAGTGGAGGTGGAGTGGCAGATGGACAGAGACTGGAGCTAGAAGCCTGGGGCAGGGCTGCCACCCTCTGGCACCTCCCACCATCGCTGCAGAGGAAGAGGATTGGTGTCTGCTCAGCCTTCCTTCT
>NW_005277313.1:0-415 GCF_000412655.1 Myotis brandtii | reverse complement strand
ACCGCACAAAACCACACAGACAACCTTAGCAGAACAGGTCACAATAGAACAACAAATGCCATGAACCGTCAAATACCCTACACGCAAGCCAAGAAACAATAAAACTACGGCAAATTCAGAAGCAACCGGCCGCAAACGCGACACCCCACAAACAATCATTGGCAAAACCAACAGTCTACGTGATCAACCGATATCATCCATCCTCGAGCAAATTTCCAAAAACGGACAAAAAGAAAAACACAAAAACGGAAGATAAATCAACTCGTGTTCCACACACGGTTTGTCGCCGCGGTCAAAGCCGTCTGAAGCTGCGGGCGAACATGGAATGTATGTGGACGGGTAAGTCCGCCAGAAGACAGAACCCCAAAAACATCCATGTACGACGGGTGGACGTCGCGCGCAACATTCACGCGCG
>NW_005277312.1:0-415 GCF_000412655.1 Myotis brandtii | reverse complement strand
GAGGGAGTAGTGGAAAACTATATTGGTTTTCTTTATATGATGAGCTTATGGATGTGATATGTACTTTTCATTGCATTTCCTGAATTTTCTTTAATGACTACATAAAACTTTAATAGTGGGCATATTACAAGAAGTGAAGCAAATAATTACAAACTTAATGTATCCTAAATATAAAAAGTAATTACTTCAAACTGTACTTTTTAAAATTTCAATTTTTGTCTCAATATGATATTTATCAGGTAAATTATTCCCTAATATCTAAATTATAAAAATGTATGATATGCTAATTTTTAGAGATGAGATCATTTTTAATCATATTTAGCATTTAAAATAATGTAACTTTAAAAATAATTAGATCTCCAAAGATATATCATTTTCAGCTTACCTGCCTAATCAAGAGATGGGAGGGCAGCCG
>NW_005277311.1:0-414 GCF_000412655.1 Myotis brandtii | reverse complement strand
GTTGCGACCCACAGGTTGAGAACCGCTGGTTTAGGGAGTCGAGCACCATCCCCCCGGAGCACAGAGCGTGGCCACCGGCTGCATCGAAAGCGCTTCCTACTCTGAAATCGAGCCCCCTTTGCGTCCGACCGAGTGTCGCTGTTTAAATTCTGTCTGAGCCGCTTTGAGAGGTTACTGAGGGGGAACAGAAAAACACTTCAGTTTCTCGGAACCGAACCCCCAAAAGACCTCTGGCTCTTCACTCCTCGGGGGATCGAAAGCAGCAGAAAAGGGGAAGTCGGCCCACACGCGTCGGTTCAGTTCCATCTTGACGGTGAAGTATCACTTTCGTTTTCTGGGAAACGATGAGCAGGTAGGTCTTTGCCTACAGATTCTTAACCAGAGGCACCGGGAGCCTCGCCCACCTGAATCCTA
>NW_005277310.1:0-414 GCF_000412655.1 Myotis brandtii | reverse complement strand
AGAATCCTACAAAGGCCTCGGTGGAGGCTGAGGACACCCCATGCAGTCCAATGTCTTCTGTAATAAAGCACCCACATGTGTGGGCCTGTTCTCGTCTCCATTGCATCCGCCCTCCTTCCCTTCATTACTGCACCATCCCTCCTCTTCCAGAGGCAGACCCTGTGGTTGCTAAAGGCATGAGGCCGAGGTTTCTGGGATACCAGATCAAAACAGAGTGGGAGACACGGCCTGACGTCAGACCGCAAGGACAGACTTCCCATGTACGAAAGGACAATCTAATCTCCACTTTGCTGATGAGCATCATCTGTCAGGTTTCTCCCAACATAACTGAACTCCATTCACTCGAGTATTCATTCAATGCCTATTATGTGCTAGGGACTGTTCCATGAGATGAGGGTGTAGACTTGAACAAAA
>NW_005277309.1:0-414 GCF_000412655.1 Myotis brandtii | reverse complement strand
TTTTTTTTTAATGGTTTCTCATGCTTTGTTGAGGTTCTCACTGAGTTTATCTTTTCTTCCCCTGAGTTTATTGAGCATCATTATAATCTGTGTTTTGAACTCTGTATCTGGTTAACTGCTTGCCTCTGTTTTGTTGAGATCTTTTTCTGAAATGACCTGTTCTTTCATGCTGGATCCCTGTTTTTTTACTATATTTTCAGTGGATCTCCTCCTTCCACCAGATTTGGTCGAGTGGCCTTATATAGTAGGGGTCCTGTGAGGCTCAGTGGCACAGTCTCCCTGTTCACCTGAGCCTGGTGCTTCAGGAGTGCCCCTATATGGGTTGTGTGTGACCTCCTGTTAAAGTTGATTCTTCATTGGTATTAGCACTTAATGGGTGGGGTTGATGCTCAGGCTGATGGGCAGTGAGGAATG
>NW_005277308.1:0-414 GCF_000412655.1 Myotis brandtii | reverse complement strand
CACACACACACACACACACACACACACACGGCACAATATGGCCCTGGCCCAGAGCGACAGAGAGGAGAGCCGCTTCTGTGGGAGCCGAGGGGTCGGAGCAGCCAGCCTCAGCTCGTCACTGACACCCCGAAGTCAGAGTGGGTGCTTGGGAACAAGACCGCGGCGGAGGCCATTCCCAGCCCAGCCCCTCCCCTGACCATGCACCCCTTCTCTGCTGGTCCTTCACTCCAGGGCCCAGATGCAGGCCAGGGACCCCAACTCCCAACACTACACTGGGCTCTCCACCCACCAGGACCTTCTGTCTGAAGACTCAATCCTGACTCCCCTCCACCGGCAGGGAGATCTTGGGGTGTGCGGGTCACAGGTACGAAGAAGGAAAGTGACTGGAAGTGCCCAAATATTCAAGACCAGGTC
>NW_005277307.1:0-414 GCF_000412655.1 Myotis brandtii | reverse complement strand
TTACATAACCCCTACCAAAGTTTATTACATATTTATCTGTTTGAATATTTGGTACTCTGGCCAACTCAGTGAGATGAGGATCATCAGTTTTGTTCACCTATGTATTCCCAGCACCCAGTACAGTGTCTGGCACATAATAGGCCCTCAATATTTTTGTATTCATTAGAAAAATCTCAGACTTCAACACAAACTGTTTCTGCCCAAAACTTCATGCATCATTTTCATCCACCAGCTTTTTTTATTTTTCCCCGTGGTGTCTATCTCAATGGATGACTTGACCTTTTACCCAGTCTCAGCCCTATATCCTGCATTTTAGAGACTTATGCCAGCAGGGATTTCACAAAGTTTGCATTTGTAAAGGTCTCAGGAGCCATTTCTCCTGCACGTCAAATATGGACCTTAGTTGCTCCACAG
>NW_005277306.1:0-414 GCF_000412655.1 Myotis brandtii | reverse complement strand
TGGGTGGGGGCGGGGGGGTGGGAGGGGGTGTCGTGTGGGGCAGGAGGACTGGCATTTGGCTGGAAAGGCACCTCAGGGTGGGAGACTAGGGGTTATGGATTCCCAGTCTGTACACGTCATATTGATCGCAGGTCATTGTATTACAGGGAGTGTTTCATTTTGTAATGTGGTTTTTTTTTCTTTAGGTGACTCATTTTTAACCCTTGAGTTACCTGTGAAACCAGCATGAGCTCAAAGCTTGTGACTGGTGTCCAGCTTCCCAGGTTAACCTGGGGATCAGCAGTCCCATTTCCTCCCACCATGTCACCTCCTGTGTCATGTGTCTTCAGGCCTCTCTGGTACATGGCTAAGGGCTGACATGGGTGTCACAGTGGAGTTTAAAACTTTACACTTTAACGTACCAGAGACACTGTG
>NW_005277305.1:0-414 GCF_000412655.1 Myotis brandtii | reverse complement strand
TTAAAAAAAAGAAATACTGGATCCTGCTGATACTGTTTATTGAAGTTTTTCATGAGGGTTCTTATCATCTCCCATATGGAAAATCATATTCTTAAAAAATGAGCAAATGCCTTATACATACTCAGCATTCCACAAGTGCTATAAAGAATTGCATCCAACATATGCGTTCCTCTAATATCTATGAATTACCTTATTAGTTTAAAAATAAAATGTCATTATTCTCTGTTAGTAATAACCCAATTGCTAAATTATGGCTGGTTTAAGTTAACCTTATAGATAGGTATCCATATAGTCACTTCATGATTTGCAAAGACCATTTTCTCTTAATATATAAAAACACCAGAATGTTCCAGTTTATCTCTTCCATCTGGCCATCCTACAATACACATGAAGACTAATAGTTGATTCCAAATG
>NW_005277304.1:0-414 GCF_000412655.1 Myotis brandtii | reverse complement strand
TTATTTGAGGACCACCTGTTTACATATAAACAGAGAGTCAAAAGAGTCAATCAAAGGTGCTACGCCCTTTGCTCTGTCCCCACTTTGTTTTCTCTCTTTCTCCCCTCTCTATTTTCTTTGGCTATTTTCCACTGATGCCCCACCTGCCTCCTGTAGACTCTGGCCTAGCTCCTGAGCCAGTGGTGAAAGGGAAGATAAGATAGCCACAGCCTCATTGTCACCACTAGGTGGATCTTAGAAGTGAATAGCAGGACCCAGACTTGGGTTTCAGCTGCCCAGCCTCACCTGCTTGGCATCCCTGTGGCTGAGCAAGTCTCTGTGACTTGCTGGAAACCCAGAAGCTTAGGGGAGAGATAGAAGACACAAGTCCTGGATCTCCATAGTGCTCCTCCCCACCCAGTTATAGTTGGCAAC
>NW_005277303.1:0-414 GCF_000412655.1 Myotis brandtii | reverse complement strand
AAGATATCAAGTAGGTGAAATGAAGCAAGGATGAGATGGCTTAGGGAAAAGAGGGATGAAGGTAACCAAGGAGCCAGCCTTGAAGAACTCGCCATTTAAGGCCAGAAGGAGGAGAAGGCACCAGAGCCAGGGAAGGAGGGAGAGAAGGAACGGCCAGAAATGCAGACAAAAGAGCCATGGGCCCCACCTGGCTGCACAACAGGGAATAAAACAGGCATGTTCCCTGCCTGCATGGAGTTTACAGTCAGGTGGAGGGGCAGGGACATTAAGCAAGAACGCCATAACATTATAGAACTATAAACTGGAATGAATGTTGCAAAGGGAAAGAGCGAGAATAAGAGCGAAGTGTGGGGCAGGCAGGGTTCTCTGAGTGACATTTCTTCAGAGCAGCTCGTCTGCACTGGGATGCCAATG
>NW_005277302.1:0-414 GCF_000412655.1 Myotis brandtii | reverse complement strand
CTTCCTGTGGGTATCCCGTAGGAAAACAAAAGCTGACCATGGTGTAAAAGGTGGAGCCATCTTACAGAGTATTGGATTTTTGTTTGCTTGTCTGTTGGCAACCAGCCTTGTGTACCAGGATATTAATGAATAATTAAGAGCCTGGCTGGAAGAGGAGGGATTGGAAGATAAGGCTGCATGATCTACCAGGAGGGGATTGTTCCAGGTATAAGGGTCTATGTGAGGAGGTAGGATGACAGAAGTCACATTGTCACTGCTGATTCAGGGACAGCAAAATGGAAGTCTAGAGTAAATCAAGTCGTGTGCTGAGAGTAATAAAAAGCCTTTGAGACAGTCACAAGCTTGAATGGGACAGAAAAAGCCAGTGGGAAGGTGAGTCAGATATATACCAGCCAGTGATGGATGAGTACATGG
>NW_005277301.1:0-414 GCF_000412655.1 Myotis brandtii | reverse complement strand
GTGCACTGGGCCTCTAGTTATAGTAATAATTAAGATGGGAAGTGATAGCACCTTGGACCAGTGGGAGTTATAAAGGTAGTGAGAAGTGGTCAAATTCTGGAGATACATTGCAGAAAGAACTAACAGTATTTGCTGACAAACTAGATGTGGACTATGAGAAAGAAGAGTAGTACAATGACTGGTCTGGGCCTGAGGCATTGGAAAGAAGAATTGGCTCTCAACTAAAATGGAGAGAACAGGGTTTTTAAAGAGATACATCAGAAAAAGTTTTAAATACATTAAATTTAAAATATCTATTAGACATCTAAGCAGAAAACTATTAAGCAGTCAAAAATATTACTTCAGCCCTAACCGATTTGGCTCAGTGGATAGAGTGGCGGCCTGTGCACTGAAGGGTCCCAGGTTCAATTCCGG
>NW_005277300.1:0-414 GCF_000412655.1 Myotis brandtii | reverse complement strand
TCTCTCTTTACCAGCACCTACAATAGTGCTGGGCACATAGTACTTGCTGCAAACATAAATATTGAGTAGGAGAAAGAATCTTAGAGATGCTGTCTTCTAAGATGCTGCTAGGTGCAAAAAGCAACTAAGATGGAACCTAAAATAGAATGCCAAAACTAATATAACCCACTCTTTGGAATGTTAATTTGCTCCACTTACAAATTATCTTTATATTATATCTTGCATTTCACATCTCTTAGATATTTGAATGTGAATAGTATTAAATGGAAACTTTTAAGTTAGAAATCACTATAGGCAGGATTATGGCTTCATATTAA
Source organism: Myotis brandtii (assembly GCF_000412655.1). Lineage (NCBI taxonomy): Eukaryota > Metazoa > Chordata > Mammalia > Chiroptera > Vespertilionidae > Myotis > Myotis brandtii. The sequence goes on along the minus strand of NW_005277300.1, from coordinate 97 downwards.
ATCTGGACTATCTCTTTCTTATAAGGACTCTTCTGATTTATACGGCAGTCCCTGATTTCTTATCATTTTTACTTATTATATATCAGAGCGGAAGGGA
>NW_005277299.1:0-414 GCF_000412655.1 Myotis brandtii | reverse complement strand
AAATGGACCTCTGAATGTCAATTTAAATTTCATGCATATAAATAAATGTCCAAAATATATTATTAAAATATTGACTAAGTATAATTTTCCTTTTTTAGGTCCTTGGAAATTTTTCAACATGGTTTTTGCTTAGCAAAATTTTTGCTGATGAAAGTATGAGCCATTAAAAGAATGAATTAGAACTATACAAGGTGACTTGGAGGGATTTTCATTGCTGAATGAAAATATAACAAGTAAAAAAAGATTATTAGCACAATCCCATGCTTATAAAACGAATGGCAAAAATTTAAATACGCTGTATAGTATGCATACAAGTGTACATGTCTGTAAATATATCTATATAGAATTATTTAAATACAGTGAAAAATATAAATGATAAAATCTTTAACATGAGTTTTTTTAATTGAAATATGG
>NW_005277298.1:0-414 GCF_000412655.1 Myotis brandtii | reverse complement strand
AAAAAATATCCTTGGGTGAGGATTAATAAAAAATAAAGAAGAAAATTTCCTATCCTCAACCTGATTTTAATCATCTTCAACTTGAACATAATGCAAACAGCCTGCAAAAAGGAAGACCTAGATGATAACCTTGTGTTGGGCCCAGAGGAGCTCTCAACTTTGAACCAACAGCTCCACCTCTCTGAGCCCCAGCTCCTCCTTGGTGAGGAGAGGATACCAGGACTTATCTGCCCCAGTTCCTTCCTCCTTCTGGGTACAGCCCTTCCCTGTGGGGTAATACTTCTCCCCCACACACTTGAACTTCAGAGGTGGCTGTAGACACCATTCCCTGGACCTCCAGTTGCAGGACAAAATAGCTGAGCAGTCAGAGACTGACCTCATCCTCCCCATATTCAGTTCCTGTACCACAAACTC
>NW_005277297.1:0-414 GCF_000412655.1 Myotis brandtii | reverse complement strand
AAGCTGAAATGGGTCTTGCCCAGGAGGAACAAGTCTAAGTGGAGATGGGCCAATGCAGTGTGACCTAATCGGGTGGGTCCTGAATATTACTCTGCATGATTCTTGTCAACCAGAGAGCAGCACCGTCCAGCCTGTAGCTGCTATGGTGGATGTCAGTGCACGTCCAGACATGGGGATGGACGAGCGGTGGCCTGAGAGCTTCCCATTCTGAGTGCATGAAAGGGAACTAAAGCATGCATCACATCTTCAGAGCCCGCCTGAAGGATGCAGAACTCGGGCTGAAGGTCCCTGCGGGTCCTTTCACCCAACCCTGCAGACTCTCATCCCTGGAGAGCCAGCACATCCTGCATGGAGCAAGGCGTTTCCTGAGGCTCCCAGCGAGGACCCAGTTGTGTACCTGAAATGGCTCATCCC
>NW_005277296.1:0-414 GCF_000412655.1 Myotis brandtii | reverse complement strand
ATTTTCCAACCCTAGTTTTGCCTTTGCAAAAAGACTCCTGAACTTCTTACCTGTAGTGGATAAGGGGATATTCAGGTATTGAAAATTGAGTTCCAGTGCTGGTTTTGCCTTTATCTCACTCATGACTTTAACCTAGCTAACGTCCAGCTTTCACATCTCTTGATTATGAATGATAATGTTTGCTTTCCCTCCACCCCATTGGTCTTGTTAGTATGAGTATGGATGTTAGTACGTATGTATGTATGTGAAAGCATTTATAATAAGCCCATTTATAAAAACGGAAAATTAATACCATCCATCCGGGGTTGCTAGGGCAGAAGTAAGCACAGAGCTTCTGTGGAGAAGCTCTTGAATTGGGTTTGCATTGAGCTGGGTCAGAGAAGGGTTATCTGCACTGAGCTTGCCTCTCCTCTT
>NW_005277295.1:0-414 GCF_000412655.1 Myotis brandtii | reverse complement strand
GGTGACTTCTAAGAATAATAATGCTTTCAGCCTAAACAATGGTTTAATTTTACTTGAATCTGGAATCTTGTTTATTTATTCAATATTTATATATAATTGATGTACCCAAGGATATATGTTTTTGTAGATATTTTTGCATGGTTGGGAGCACAGATATGATAGAATGACTAAGTGGTCTCCTTGAGGTAACATGACCAACCTAACTTTTTAATCAACTACAAAATGAGAAACTAGAAATCCAAGAATAATCACAATTACCTGCAGATTTAATTCACTCATGCATTGATGTGTCTTCTTCCACCTCCTTCTTCCATGCTTCTATCCTTCCTTTCTTCAATATTTCCTCCTGAAAATATTTATAAAGCAATGGCTAGATTTTTATAGGTTGAAAATCAAACCTGCATTGAAAAAAAA
>NW_005277294.1:0-414 GCF_000412655.1 Myotis brandtii | reverse complement strand
TTTTTCAAAAGTTAATAAAATTAAAAGCATAAGACAGTCCATATTTTGATATAATCTTAAGTTATTTTTATAAGAGTTTTATACCTAAGAAGGTAACATCAAGCATACTATTAATTACTATGGGGTGAAGTCTAAATGTTTATATCCTCTTTACTCTTTATTCAAATTGAAATGTCTAAAGCCACAACTCCTACTTTTTTATCATGCTAGTCATCAGTTTATTATTTAAATTGTATCTAAATAAGTTATTTTGAAAAATAATAAAGTTGTCAAAAAATGAAAAACTAATATGTGAAGTTTGCATAATTGTCTGTGACTACTAATATTTTTAATTGATTTTTTAAGAGAAAGAAGGAAAAAGAGATAGATATATATCAATGTGAAAGAGAAACATTGACCAGTTGCCTCCCATAC
>NW_005277293.1:0-414 GCF_000412655.1 Myotis brandtii | reverse complement strand
ACACATATGCACACACACACATGAGTTTAAATTCAGTTTTAAGCCTTTGTTTTGACTGATTCTATATCCTCTAAATCTCTGTTCCATCAACAATTAACAGATATGTTTAAATTTTTTCATTGGAAGATGTTATAAAAAGGGGTAAACTCAAAAAAATTATAAAGTTATTGAACTAACAACGTCATGTTACAGGCAAGTTGACTGAACCACAAAACAGTTGCCCAAGGTCATACAGTTGAATAGCAGAAAAGAGAATGCATCCTAGGATTCCTGACTCCTCTCTAGCATCCACATCCCAACCCCTACAATTTATAACTAACAGTACACATATATTTGTGCCTTTCTGACTTCATTATTTTAGGTAAAGCTAAATTTGAACTTTTAAGATATATTAGCTCTAAACATCATTTTTTT
>NW_005277292.1:0-414 GCF_000412655.1 Myotis brandtii | reverse complement strand
GTCAGGCCGGGTGGGACACCTCATTGTCCCCAGAGTTCGGTGTGGACATGAATGGGTTCAAGTGAAGCAAAGTAAGCCAAACGAAGCCCACTACCCAGAGTTTGGAGCAGCCCTGCAGAACTAGGGGCACCATTATCCCTCTCTCCCTTGGGCAGGCTTGGCCGCCTGGCACCTGGGAAACTCGAGAAGTTCACCCCAAAATAGCTGGCACTACAACTTCAACCCTCAGTCCCATGGCAGGCAAACGGCTGTGAAACACTGGACCTCTGGCCCTCCGTTTTTCCTTCTCAGAGCAGAAAACAATGCCATTTCTAAAAATCGGAGCAGGCTGTAATTAGGCCGCCAACAAACAAGGCAGGCATTTCCTATCAGGTACATGTAAAGAAGAGAGGTGGTTATTCCTTATTTTCTAGG
>NW_005277291.1:0-414 GCF_000412655.1 Myotis brandtii | reverse complement strand
TACCAGTATTCTTTTCTGTTTTCTCAAATGATGATGATAGCTTCTAAATCAGACTCCACTTTTGTGCTCCCCGAAGTTTATCGTAGCTAATTGAATCCAAACAAGCATTTTTTGAGAACCTTCCATATACTTAATTTAATTCAATTCTCCTTTGGCTCATCTTCATTTCAGCTTTTTTCTGGACCTCCCAAATGGCCATTTGACTCCCTGACTGTCCAAGTTTAGGCTATACGTTTGTTCCCATTGGATGAGGACCTCAGGACTTTGTACCCCAGGGTCCCAAGAAACTGAGATGTTTCTGTCCAGAAAATGTAGAAATCCTGAGCCTCTAGGCACGTGAGAATGTGTTGTGCTTCTTGAAGCTACCAGTAAGGGCCACCAGACCTTATGGCACTTGTCACTTTTTACTAGAAA
>NW_005277290.1:0-414 GCF_000412655.1 Myotis brandtii | reverse complement strand
ATTTTACAAAAACAAATGTAGTCAAATTAGCAACACCTATTTGGATGTCTCCCTTTTCTCATTTCTTCACTCTCCTTCCCTTCCCTTATACCATTTCCTTTGGTATTGCATGACATTGAGGAACAATACAGAGATTTAAATTCTCAAAAGATAAGCACCTATATTTTGCTTTTTCAGCAACAAAACAAAATAAAGAAGTCACATTTTCCCCAAAATTCATGAAGATAAGTTGAGTTATATTCTTTTCATACACAGATATACTTGAATAAATATCTTCATGTAAATATCAATTATTCAATAGTAACTTTTTAATTTAATATTGAAAAGCATTAGAATTCGCTAAGGGTTTTTGGGTTGTTTCATATAGAGGGAAATAAACTAACTTTCTCTTCCTGAATAACTACCTTTTTTTTT
>NW_005277289.1:0-414 GCF_000412655.1 Myotis brandtii | reverse complement strand
GGCAACCTTTTGGTGCACGGGATGACGCTCGACCAACTGAGCCACACTGGCCAGGGCACTTTGGTGTTATTTTTAAAATTTTGTTTATTTGCTTACTTATTTGTTTGGCTAGGCACTTATGTGGTGTCTTTCTATATACTCTGTCCTCCTTTGCTTGGAAAACTGTTCATTCATCAAGATTCACTTAATTTGGTTCCATTAGCACCTCCTACATATGTTTATTACAGAACTCATCACACTTGGCTGGTTCTGGTCCTATTTATTCTAGTGCTCTCAGTGACCAGAGGTAGATTTTTGTTCACGACTCTATGTACTTGTTGGATTAAACGATTCTATGTGGCAGATTCTATCACACAAGGCAGTGCTTTTCAACTGCCATGCTGCAAGAGTTTTTAAAACATGCAATACCTGACT
>NW_005277288.1:0-414 GCF_000412655.1 Myotis brandtii | reverse complement strand
GAGCGCTTTCCCCTATTTGCTTCCTAATCTCCACATAAGACACGTATCTCATGGGATGATTCCCACAGCAGCAGCTGACACATCCTGTATGTGTGGTAACTCAACAGCAGCAAAGAAGGAATCTAGAATGGCTCATTCTGCCTCACGTACTGACATATCCAAAGGGAAACTATCTTTTTAAGACGCTTGCCTGAAAACACACATCTCTGACTACACATAATGGGACCATCTGTCTCAGCACTGTAGCAACTATACTACTACAGGATGAGGAAGAAAACCTTTTATCAATGTGTAAAAATCTGCCTTTAAACAGCTGTTTCTGATGTACCAACAGGCAGCCAAGAATATGAGCACCAAAATACCTAAATTCCTTACTTTTTAATAGCATGTTATGCCATTCAAAATATACTCTCA
>NW_005277287.1:0-414 GCF_000412655.1 Myotis brandtii | reverse complement strand
ACTGTCTTCTAAAAATAACACATACTTGAGTGAAAAATGATTCGAGCTTCATTCCTTCTTTCGATAACTGGAAGCTGCACCCTTTTTACATGCCAGACTTTACACAGAGAACCCTTACAGATAGAAATCTTCCCTGACTACCCAATAAATAGTCATTGAGTGAAGATCAGAAAAAATAAATGAGAGTGTAAGCCATGTGGGTACAGATCCAGCATCTCCCATCTGCGACTCCAAAACCCCAAAGCTCTGAAAACTGTACGGTTTTTCTTAAATCATTTAACAGCAAAACGTGAGCTGACCTCACATTGTAGGAAAACTGGGCCTGAATTGACAGTAAGATTTTAAGCTCTATTTGTCCCCTTTAGCATGGATATTTTTAATGTTTAATTCAGAAATTTGACTAATGTTTGATTA
>NW_005277286.1:0-414 GCF_000412655.1 Myotis brandtii | reverse complement strand
GACCTGCAAGGACTGCAAAATAAGCCTTCCAATGTCCCAGTCATCGACTTACACCTTCAATGTGCTCTGTGTCCAGTACTGGCTAGCACACGTTTTAAATAGTGGACAGAAGATAGATAAAGGCCAAAAAAGGCACAGAGAAGTTGACTAGAAAGAGGAAGTAATTGCTGGAGAAAGATTCAAAGATGTAGGTTTATGTCACCTAAATGAGATAATACTGAAGAGAAAAAAAAAGGGAAGGGATATCAACTGTATAAACTATCCCTGCAAGAGGATACTGACCACTTGCTTTCCATTTATACAAAGAATTCATTCACTGGTTCATTGAGCAAACATTTATCAAGTACCTACTGTGTCCTGGGATACCACTGTGGAAAACACATCTAATTTATGCCCTGAAAGGAATCCACAATA
>NW_005277285.1:0-414 GCF_000412655.1 Myotis brandtii | reverse complement strand
GAATTAGTACTCTGAAAAACATGGAAGTATAAATGGTAATGGGTGAGGGAATGAAGAATGTGTCTTATACCTCATCTGTTGCTGTTTTGCAAAGAATGAACTCATTGTCTTCCCCCCAAATTGTTCTCACATCTCCCTTCTCAAACAACCCAAGCTGAAGACTGGATCCCCATCTTGATGCTTTCTTCTTTATTCTGTCTCTAAGTTGTAAACATTCGACCTTTCTTCTTTGCTCCTCCGTGACTGCCTTGGTTCACACCCTCACTCCCTATGCCTGGACTACTGTAATAGGCATCTAATTGTCTCTCTCATACCCTTCTTCAGCCACTCTCCATACTGTAACACGAGTGATTTTTCTAAAACTCAAGTTGGTTTGTGGTTGGTTGTTCATTGTTTGCAAGATCCATTATTAAC
>NW_005277284.1:0-414 GCF_000412655.1 Myotis brandtii | reverse complement strand
AACCTCCAGGTGCATCCATGCTGTTGCATAAAGTAAGAGCTCCTTCTTTTTCTTTTTTTTTACAATTGTGTAGTGGGGGGGGAGCAAAAGCTATGGTATATTTACACAATAGAGTTGAGGCACAATTTAAAAAAACATTTTGGTGACACACTTGCTGGGATTAAAAGATTCCAAACATCTTATGAATGTGTTGATAGCTGAGAGTGGAATTGTGGGGGTGCCTCTGGCCCTGAGCCCAGCTCCTGGACCTTGCACTTCAGAGGTGAGACCTTCCCCCGGCCCTTCATATCTTCTCAGCTGCTTTTGAGGGACCAGGACAGACCCTGTTTCCCCATCAGATGGCAGTGCTCCAAGGGCAGGGACCGTGACCCTGGTGTCTGTGAGGAGGCTGTGGTCTGTATTCTCCCACACTCG
>NW_005277283.1:0-414 GCF_000412655.1 Myotis brandtii | reverse complement strand
GGCCTCCAGCCTGTTCTGTGGGAAATGGCTTTGATGCAGGACTCAGTGGAAATTTCAGGGAGAGTGTAGGTAAGAAAATGAACCGTGTCCGAGAGCCGGCAGGTGAAGGCTTCCTGACTATAGTCAGCAGCAGTGAGATGAGCTGTTGCTTCTGGGCAGTGGAGCTGGGTCCGTACTCCCTCCCCGGGGGACCCTCGGGGTGCTGGTCCAGGTTCTGCACTGAACCTGGCCTGGGCTTGCTCAGCCCCAGGCTCTCCTCACAGGAACTGGGGTCCCTGTGGCCTTGGTCTCGCCTCTGGGCTGGAAGATGTACTCCCAGTGGGCACCGCCCCAACATGGGGCTGTTCTCCGAGCCAGTAGGGCTCAGCACTCCAGGCAGGGGCACAGCTCTGGGTCAGCTGACCCTCCAGGTCC
>NW_005277282.1:0-414 GCF_000412655.1 Myotis brandtii | reverse complement strand
CTCTATCCACTGAGCCAAACTGGTCAGGGCTCATCTGCCATCTTAATCCCCCTTGCCATGCAACGTAATGTGGTCGCAGGTTCTGTGGGAGAGGGCGTGGACATCTCCCGGGGTTGGTGCTCTCCTGCCACAGGCAGTCCTCCAGGGTTGCTTCTCCTCCCTGCAGTTTGCTCACGGAGTCCCTGGCCTGGCGCTGAAGGACATCGCCTGCAGTGAGGCCCTCTTGGAGCGCTTCGTAATCTTCAGCCAGCGCCGCGGGGCGCAGACAGTGCGCGAGGCCATGTGCGCCCTCTCCCAGGGCACCCTGCAGTGGATGGAAGACACTCTGTATGCCAACGTGGACTTCTTCAAACTCTTCCGTGTGGTAAGGGAGGTATTTAGCTTCTTGCTCTGGGGAGGTAATTCCTGGGGCAG
>NW_005277281.1:0-414 GCF_000412655.1 Myotis brandtii | reverse complement strand
AGTTTTATTTGTAGTAGAACCCAAGCTGGAAACAGCTCAACTGCCCATCAACAGGTGAATGGATAAACAAACTGGCATATTCATCAAATGACACACCACTCAGCAGTAAAAACTGAATGAACTATCGCTACATATAACAACATGGATGAATCTTAAAATTATCATGCTAAGTGAAAGAAGCCAGCCAAAAAAGAATACCTACTGTATGACTAAACTGTAGAGAATTCAAAGCTAATCTACAGTGATAGAATGGAGATTGGTGGTTGCTTGGAAATAGGGGACAGGGAGGTGGGAGAGGGAGGGGTTACAAAAGTACAAGTGAAAACTCTTGGAGGTGACAGATATGTTCACTATCTTGATTGTAGGGATGATTTCGTGGGTATATACTCATATAACATTGTACACTTTAAACAC
>NW_005277280.1:0-414 GCF_000412655.1 Myotis brandtii | reverse complement strand
TTTATTCTCCTGTTATTTAAATATAGCAGGTGTAACTAATTTGGATATCAGCCATCTGCTGTGTTGTAAACATCTCTATAAAACTTTATTCTACAATCTGGAATATATCTAAAAATATTCAGAAGTAACTATATCATCAGTAACCTGTCATATATAGTGACAGTCCCACAGAAATAAAAAATAGAAGCAAACTAATGAATGGTGCGATAGAAGTCCGAAAGTAGCCCCTAATTTGACATTTGATTTAAAAGGTCTGTGTGGAGGCAGGGCAGCATCACAGGAAGAAGCTGGGTGTAATTTCTCTTGCATAAGTTGTGTGGCCACACAATGTGCAGTGTTGTGATGAAATTGTTTCCTATCAGTTAGTAGCTTCCAACAGAAGGAGGACAAACATCTAGGATTCTGCTCCTTCAT
>NW_005277279.1:0-414 GCF_000412655.1 Myotis brandtii | reverse complement strand
AGAACTTTCTATGAAGGTGGGAATATTCTGTATCCACGTGATCCTGTGTGGCAGCCACTGGCCACGTGAGCCATGGAAATGTGCCCGGTGATATTTCATTTTCATTCGTTTAAATGTAAGTAACCACGTGGCACAGGTAGAGCTAGAAAACCAAGACGTGTTTTTGAAATGCATTTGTTTTGTGGTGAAATAGAAAACCAAAACATTGTCCGACACTGGAACCTGCACACATTCCAGAGGCCACTGGAGCCAGGCCGGCACCAGGCCTGACTCGGCCTTCATCGGGGAAACTCCATTGCACACGTGTGTGAAAGTCAATGACCTATTATTGTGAAAATAGCTTTGACCTTGGGGATCCTCTGAAAGGATCTCAGAGACCCTTAAGCAGTGGTTCTCAACCTTCTGGCCCTTTAA
>NW_005277278.1:0-414 GCF_000412655.1 Myotis brandtii | reverse complement strand
TATTTGTGCCTCAGGTGAATGTGTAAATCCACCTGCCTGAGCAGTGTCGGTGCTGAGCCCAGATGAAGGTGATGAGGGGCGGGCTGATTTGGGGGTATGTATGGTCCCCGGAGGTGATGCTCACGGGGCCCTTGGCAGTGCGAGTGAGCTGCCCGTGGCTGCCTGGACTCCCTCTCTGGGGCGCGGAGGACCCGGAATATTATATTGCCCTGCCTGCCCGCCTCCCCCCCAGAGCGAAGCTTCGGGTTTCTCTCCAGGGCCAGGAGGCTTCCGTGTCCTGCCAAGGCCACGGGGCAGGAACTGGCTTCCCAAGCCGACGACACGGAGGCCTTTCAGCTGCCACTCTGCTGGGAATTTTGAGTCAGTGCCTCGTGCCTCCCCCTCTTCCTGTTCCCAAATGCCAGTCACCCTAGA
>NW_005277277.1:0-414 GCF_000412655.1 Myotis brandtii | reverse complement strand
GGGGCCCCCCTTTGCTTCTTTGTCTCTGGCTCCTACCCTTTTCTTTCGAGAAAAGGAAGCCCCGTGCACTAGGCCACGCACTGCCCAGGAAGTCAGGAGGCCCGTGTGGCTAGCACAGGACAGTGGCTGCTGTGTTCAAGCTCACCCGCCCCAGCTCGGGGACCCCTGGGACCCCCGTTCCAGCTCCACTTGGTGACTGACCAGAGGAGCAGCCGTCTCCTCCCTGGAACACGGGCAGACACCCCGGATTCGGGTTTTGCAAAGTCAATAGAGCTTTTCCTATGCGATTCACAGGGACATCTGTGCCTGCCTAGATGGTCTATGTTACATTAAAAACATTCAAGATCATTGGCGTTGCTTGAAAATCCAGATATAGCCACACTGGATCCACCCCCACCCCCATGCCAACTGCTG
>NW_005277276.1:0-414 GCF_000412655.1 Myotis brandtii | reverse complement strand
AAAAGGTGAAAAAAATTGAAACTTAAAAAATGGAGGTTGTCTAACAAGTGGAACGTGTATACTCAGAGCACAATTTTTTGAGTCCACTTGGTTGTATCAAAGATTTCAAAAGCATACATTTTTCTCCTGATAAATTCAATAGACAATCTATTGAAATGCACAATAAATGAAGGGATTTAAATTATTTTTACATTCTGATGGATTCAGGATTTGTACTTATTTTTATAATTATTCTCAAGATTTAGGAACCAGTAAATGTAGCCCAATAAGAGGTCAATGAAGAATACTGACAGAAGACCAAAGTGGGAATAGTTTCTCTAGAAAATTCATTTAATTAGATTACATTAAAAAATAGCATATCCTATGAGATTTATATTGTATCCTATCTAATAAAGAGGGGATATGCTAATTGAC
>NW_005277275.1:0-414 GCF_000412655.1 Myotis brandtii | reverse complement strand
AAAAAAAAAGAGGTACAAAGGCATAACCAAATTAATTTTGCATCTCTCTGCAGTTAGAGATTAGTTTCAAGTCCGACAAAGATTGCTTTTCTAGGATTATCATCTGAAGATGGTATTTGTAACAAAAAGTTTGTATTAGTTGTGCTGATGCCTTTTAAGTTTTACCATCATTGAACCCTTCTTAGAAGGTGGTCATAGGTCTTTATAAATAAATATCACAGGCTGCACATTTTATTTTATATTTTTAGGAACATTATTTGCTTACCACAAAATAAAGGTCTCTAACTTGACTTTGAAGTCTGCTAAGTAGAAAACTGGATTTGTAGCAGAATAAAAGCTTTTAACCCTTGATATGTTGTTTTAGTTGCTTTTATTCCAGTTTGCAATAACTTCCTGTAAGATCTAGTAGGTAAG
>NW_005277274.1:0-414 GCF_000412655.1 Myotis brandtii | reverse complement strand
AATTCATGCCCAAATGTGTTAGGTGGGTCATTGATAGTGGAAATTCAAAATTGAATGAGATTATTTTTACTTCTTGTCTCTAAGAACTTAGAACTGTTATAGGACAGTGAAAAGCTAGGGAAATTCCTGGGCAAGAGGAATAGGGAAACTAAGACAAGAAAATTAAGGCCAGTTTGGCAACCTGCAACCAGCATGTACTAATAAATTGCAAGCTCTTACCTTCCCCCAACCAAGGACACTTGAGCGCAAATGGTTACTATCTCTCCAAAGAATGCAGGAGAGAAGGGGGAAGGGAAGGGGAGGGGAGGAGGAGAAGGAGAATAAATACAACTAGACAATACATAGCTTAAATCACCCTGAAACCGACTAAAAGACAACAGAGAGGAGGGAGGAGGGGGAAGGAAGAGTACAGTC
>NW_005277273.1:0-414 GCF_000412655.1 Myotis brandtii | reverse complement strand
ACTTCAGGTTTGACCCAGTTCCTGACAGCAAGTTTCACCAAAGCAACTGGAGTCAGATGGCGTGGGCTAAAGACATACCCTACAATCACGCCAGAAACCCAAACACAGCCATCCTCTCTAAGCCCTGCTCGTTCTCCAAGTCATAGGGTAGATCTTGCCTCCTCTGTGAACCCACCTACTGGCCAAAGCAACTCCTAGTGAGTTTTCTCTTGCCTAAACTGAAGTACAAAAAACTCATCTCACTTCCCACTGTAGACCCTGAATTGAAAAAGGCATTAGGAGGCATCTGCCAACATCCTTCCACGAACAGCAGGGATTCCTTCCTCAGCATCCCTAGTAAATTGTCCACAGCTTTTGCTTGATCATTTCTCGGCAAAAGGAAGCTGACAGCCTCACAAGGGGGCTCAGCCCATT
>NW_005277272.1:0-414 GCF_000412655.1 Myotis brandtii | reverse complement strand
CTTTAGGTCCCAGTCCTCAAATCTCCACTTAGTCATTATACCCTATGGATTTGAGTTCTCTAGTGCCTCCCTATCTTGTGCCTGGAAACTCATCATGCATGTCCTGAATGTCTTACTGGCTCCCAGCCTGGTTTGCCTATCCAGCTGCTCGCCTCCATGCTACTGTGCACCCTCGCTGGAGAGGCGCTCTTTCCCCAGTGTGTCCCTGACCCCATCACCCACTGCTCGATCACCCCACACCAGAAGCTTTAGGAAGAGCCTGGGCCGGCCAGGGCTTTGGGCACTGTTCCTGTGCACTTCCATGGCTCAGCTGGGCCTGTCCCCGCACTAGGCCAGCTTCTCTCAGAGGCTCCAGGGAGGAACCATCCTGACTTCCCAAGAAAGGCTTCACAGGGCAGGGGCAGCCCCGCCCTC
>NW_005277271.1:0-414 GCF_000412655.1 Myotis brandtii | reverse complement strand
AAAAATGGAGAACACCAGAGCTGGACGAAGTGGAAAAAAATAACACAATGAAAGAAACACCAAGAAAAGGAGAGAAGAAAGTTCAAAAAATCAGGAAAAGTTAAGGTAGACAAACAAAGGACTCTAGGAAAAAGGCAAAACTTCATACAATTTGGCAAATGAGACTGGGAAAACGAGACTGGGGAGTTGGTAAATAGGGAAATCAATTAGAAATATCCCCTAATTAGATGCTGAATATAATTAACATAACATAACCTATACAGAGATATTCTTTACTAACAGATAAACAATTAGTTTCAGGAAGAATTCATATCATTTTCCTAAAAACACTTGCCCCATGAGGCCTTGCTTAGGTAAACTTGCTTCTATGGCCATAGCTAACTGAGATGGGCCTTAGAAGCTTTGGTGGCAAAA
>NW_005277270.1:0-414 GCF_000412655.1 Myotis brandtii | reverse complement strand
GGGGCAATTTGACAATGTGTGCATGCAGTCACACCGTGTGCCTTTCAGAGTTGTTTTGAATGCTTACCTACAAACCACCTCAATCTGCAACAACAGGAAAGTTTCAGATAAATTACATTCCAGTCCTAGGATGGAGTCACTGTGGTTATCAACCATCGCGTCGTAGAATTAATGATTTTTTTCACTTGTAAATTTTATTAGCAAAGGAACTAGTAAGGGAGGCTGGGTAAGGAAACAGAATTCCTAAACCTGATTTTTAGTTAGTCTTTTTTTTTTTAAACTGCAAGTCACCAACTTCTCTAAAACAATGGCACCATTGAAAGCCGTGGGTAAGTATGTCCATTTTCCTACCAGATACTGTGTTTTCCGCAGGAACTTGCCTCTGGGTCATCAGCAGAGGCGGGGACAAGGAGG
>NW_005277269.1:0-414 GCF_000412655.1 Myotis brandtii | reverse complement strand
AGGAACATAAAATTATTTAAAGGAATAATAGCTGAAAACTTTCATAACCAGAGGAAGGAAACAAACATCTGGGTCCAGGAAGCACAGTCCCAAATAAAATGAACCAAAATAGATAAACACCAATACATATTACATTTAAAAAGGCAAAATTTTAAGTTAAAGAGAGAATCTTGATAGCAGCAAGAGAAAAACAACTAGTCACATATAAGGGAAACCCCATAATGCCATGAGCGATTTCTCATCAGAAACTTTGCAGGCCAGAGAAGAGTGGCAGGATTTATTTAAAATGCTGAAAAGAATGAACCTACGACCTAGAATACTCTACTTGTCAAAGATTTTCATTCAGAAACAAAGGAGAGAGAAAGTTTTCTAGACAAGCAAACACTAAAGGAGTTTCTCACCACTAAACTGGCT
>NW_005277268.1:0-414 GCF_000412655.1 Myotis brandtii | reverse complement strand
TTCTGAGGTTTGAGCCAACATAAAAGAAGTTATTATTTTCTGTCAGATATTACACTCATGAAGCACATTTACTAAGAATGGAACATCTAAGGGTGATAGAGATTTTAAACTTTCTTACTCTTTTATATGTCTTCCCTAGTTCTACCCTCATCATTTATTGTTTTCCTGGTGACAAATTTAAATAAACATCTCATTCTATTAATGGTTTTTAATGAATGAAAACCTCCACAGGTAGGAAAAGGTTTCTTGCACAGACTCTGTTTTTCTTCTACTCTGGGAATTGTAAAATGTCACCGTTTTCCTCATTCGACTGTCTTGTTGGCTGCTGTCTCACCAATTCCTATTATTCCAATTTTCTGGGATGGTTGGGACATTGAAAGGAATTTCTGCCTCTCAGCCTCCCTGGTGTGAGGG
>NW_005277267.1:0-414 GCF_000412655.1 Myotis brandtii | reverse complement strand
GATGCGCAGAGAGGAGGCCGGCCGTCCCTCCCAGATGCCCTGTTCCAGCTGGGGGTCGTTCCTCCCGTCTTTTTAACAGGCCCGTGTCCGTGTGTAAGAAGCGCTGTATCTCTCCTTGCAAACCGTTTTGAAAGCTGCTCCCTAGTTACGCACGAGGTTGTAGGCATTTTCCAGGGCTTTGCTGCAGGCCTGGCTTCGCGTGTGCAGCTGCGCGGGCATGTGGGGCCCACGCTCAGAGGGACCCTGGCTTGGCTCAGCGGCCTGCTGTCGCCACCTTGAAGCTTTTAATCATTGTAGCCGTGAACCTGTGTTTCGTAAGTGATATTTTTGGGGACGATGGAGCGTGTGTGGGAGCAGAGGCGGCCCGTGCGCCAGCTCCGTGCAGCTCCCATCGCGCCTCGCCTGCACGCGCTC
>NW_005277266.1:0-414 GCF_000412655.1 Myotis brandtii | reverse complement strand
TCTGTTCCTTTTAACAAAGGAAATTGATCCTTGCAGGTTTCCAGCTCCAGGACCAAAGCACTCCTCCAATGGAGGGCCCTGTAAGATCATAATGTGTGCAGGGGGTGGGGGGCAGGGGAAGGCAGGTGGAAGAGGGTGGGGATCCAAACCACACACATTTACCTAACATACAGCTTTGGAGAAATAGACTTTGCTTTTGGATGAAGTAGCAGAAGCTCTCATCCCGCAAGCACAAGGCAGTATGAAGTGTTTTGAATGGCAGCTCTGGGAGTTGCCAGCAGCTGTAGTGTTTCTTTCCTGTTCCATGTGGCTCCAACTAAAAGGGGCTGGTGTGTGTATAGTCACTAGGAGAACAGAGTCTCAGGACACTACTCATGTGAAGGCCTGAAGCTGGAACCTTGTCCTAGCAAAACC
>NW_005277265.1:0-414 GCF_000412655.1 Myotis brandtii | reverse complement strand
ACCAAGACCCTATCGGGCAGCCTGTGATGCGTCCCAGGGGCGCACAGGGATCTTATTTGCACAGTCTCCTTCGTAAACAGCTGGAGATTTAGGGTCTCTGATAAAGCCCCCCGAGACCAGCTCCAAGTCACTCAGGCCCCTTCAGCGCCTGCACAGACACTAAGAGGGCTGTGGAAACCAATGTTGTGGAAACCAGTCAGGACGCTTAATCCTTGCACCCCCACAGCCTGATGTCCTCTAGCAAGGTGCTGTCTCATCTCACCCTCAACTCAGCCAATCCCCACCCTAGTCACTCAGCTGTCAATCAAGACAGCCCTGTGGTTCAGGGAAGCCACCCTTTCCCCTCCCCCTCCGCAGGCCTGCTGCTACCTTTTCTTCATGCTCAGCTTACCTATTCCTAAGACTGAAAACGCC
>NW_005277264.1:0-414 GCF_000412655.1 Myotis brandtii | reverse complement strand
ATATATATTCCTACAATAGAACCCTATATGAATGGATTATAATTATAAAAAATAATATGATGACTCTCAGAAAAGTAATGTTGAATGAACGGAATTAGAGCCACCAAAGTATATACCATATGCTTCCATTTACATTAACTAACTCACAATGCTGAGAAGTCAGAACAATGGTGGCCTGAACGAATAGGTCAACTAGCTGGTAAAGGTTACCCAGGTGTGTTCACCTTGGAAAGGAGTTTCATGCTGCACACTTAGAATCTGTACTTTTTTCAGTGTAAATGTTACATCTCAGCAAAATGGGGAGAAGACAAAAAATAAACTAAGCAGTTGAAAATTAGGGCAAAACAACCCAAAATATGTCTACCAAGGTGGTCAAGGAAGTAATTCAAAACGTTTTTTGTTGAACTCTCCTAA
>NW_005277263.1:0-414 GCF_000412655.1 Myotis brandtii | reverse complement strand
TTTTTAATCCACAGATATTGTCTTAATCTCTGAAGAGACAAAGAAGAATAAATATCATTCTGACCTTAAGAAACTTATAGAATGTAACAAAAATAATAAGTAACTGGAAAAAATAAAACTATTACACAGACACATTATATTTCTTGTATAAATCAATGATTTTGCTCACTTTTATTACTGGTAAAATTTCACTGTTTTTTTTTAATCCCTCTACCTCAAAACAATTTAAAATTAATGGTGCTTTATTCTAAAACTGTATGGACTTGGATCCCAAAAGCATCAAGTAGAAATGGTAATAAGTAAAAATTTGTATGCTGTCAGAGAAACAAATGTTGTTTCAGCCATGTGCACTCTATTTTAAAAGTTGATGGAGGAGAGAGATTAACCAAAGAACATATAGTATGCATATATGCA
>NW_005277262.1:0-414 GCF_000412655.1 Myotis brandtii | reverse complement strand
GCCAGCCACACATACAATTTTACATTTCCTAACAGCAACATATAATTGAAATAAATTGTAATAATGTATTTTATTTAACTCAATATATGCAAATATTTTTATTTCAACATGTATCCAACATACAAATGTAGATGTTTTTCTTTTTTTAAGTGGTGTTTGAAATCCAGTGTGTATTTGATGCTTAACACATCTCAGCTCAGACCACCGCGTTTCCAGTGCTCAGCAGCCGCGTGGCCGTGGTGGCCGATGGGACAGCTGTCGAAGGGACAGCCAGCTGCAGACAGGCAAGCTGCAGTCTCATCCCAGAGAAGCCGGCACCCAGGCCGCCCTGCCACATGGAAGCGCCTGGGTTCAGTTCCGACTCCTCCTCAGTGATGGTTAACTCGGGGTCAGTCTGACTGGGCTGAGTGTGAC
>NW_005277261.1:0-414 GCF_000412655.1 Myotis brandtii | reverse complement strand
TTTTTTTATGTGTGGTTTGCAAAGTTGTCATTGTTGACCCAGAAGTCTACCCAGAACACACCAAGTTTCTCATCAGTGATGCAAAGGGCTGTATTGTAGCCATCAATGCTGCTCACCACATATTTCCAGCTCTGTCATCCTGGTAGGATTGTGCTTCCTAGTTCCCTGTGGTTAAGCAAGGACAGGTGACCAGTTCTGGCCTAAAATAAACTAATTGTTGATCCCTCAGATCTGTTTTCATGGCTATTCCATCAACCTTGGTCCTTGAGTGAGATGGTGACACAAAGGGAGCCCCCTTGATGGACATGAAGTGAGAGTGAGAGAAAAGCTTAATTTTAAGCCATTAAAATTTGGGGTTTATAAAGAACTTGTATGGGTATATGCATAATCCATGGACACAGACAATAGGGTGGT
>NW_005277260.1:0-414 GCF_000412655.1 Myotis brandtii | reverse complement strand
CTGGAGGCAGGAAAGGTCATAGCTGGCCTGCTAACACTGAGGACACCTGCGGAGCCTCTGGGATCTTGGATTCCCAGAAGCGATTTCTGCTCCTCCTCATCTTCTTCCAGTAAGTGATGCTCTACTCTCCTGGATAGACTCTAGGCCTCGGGGACTGTCACTTGATGCCAAGTGTCTGTTTGCTCCCTTCACAGCCCACCTGGCAGGGTAGAGTGACAGCTGGGAGCTGCGCTACCTCCTAGAGGCTGATTTTGTCCCTAAAGTTTCGTGGTTTTGTTTTTTAAATTGAGGTAACATTGGTTTTTAATATTATATAAGTTTCAGGTGTGCTGCATTATAATTTGACATCTGTATATACTACTACTGCGCTCACCACCAAGAGTCTAGTTTCCATCCATCACCATACAGTCAACC
>NW_005277259.1:0-414 GCF_000412655.1 Myotis brandtii | reverse complement strand
AAAAAAGTATTTAACATGGAGGAGCAAGAAGAAAAGAGCAGGAGAGAAATAATAGAACTAAATAGTCCCAAGGGGCCAGGTCTACAGCCAGGGAGGAGCCGCCTCCTGTATTGTGCAATATGTGTGGCTTGGCAGAAATGAGATGAACATGCACTCTTCCCTTCTATTAAAGGCTAATTATTTTTTAAAGTAAAGTTATGGCTTATACAAATACAAACTTAGCATGTGTCCAATATTTTATTTAACTCATTAATGAAGGAGGGAACTAGTAAGATATTACAACTGATTCAAAAGATAATCCAAAGAAGCAGAAACATATATAGACAATTAACAGTGCTGCAATTCATTTGATTAACAGACACTACACTGGTTTCTTGGGTGAGGGGAAGAGAGATCAATTGTACTCCAAGAACA
>NW_005277258.1:0-414 GCF_000412655.1 Myotis brandtii | reverse complement strand
TCACCAAGTCCCCAACAGTGAAGGGTCATAAATTAATAGCAGAACCACAATGTAGGCATTTATGGTTGTAATATATAAAATGGTGCTTATATTCAGTGCGTAGCAAATTGGATCTAGGTCTCCTTCCACGTGTGGGTTATGGCATTCTTAATTAACGCCTTTATTAGCTCTGTGAAATTGCAAGCTAATGAACCCTCAGATATCATTACAGCCATGTTCAGAGAAAAGCATGAGCGGACAGTGTTGGTCCAAATTCTGGTGCCTTGAAGGGGCTGACCAGGTTATCAGTGGCTCCTGCCTACACATTGCTCCCTTAATAAGCTACCTGAGTGTGCAGCATGTTACAATTATTGAGAAATACGTTCCAACTAGTACCCTGGAAGAAAAAGAATATAGATTAAATCAAAGGTTTTC
>NW_005277257.1:0-414 GCF_000412655.1 Myotis brandtii | reverse complement strand
AAATTTGTTTGCCAATACTAAAATGTTACTAGTATTGGGAAACTGAGCCATTTCTGAACAATGCAATCTTAACTCCCAGATTCTTCTTTCCCTTTCCCTCCATAAACCTTGTCAAATGAAGGTTAACGCCATTAAGAAAAAGGTTTTCAGTGTCAAAATAAACATCCTGCTAAAGTGGTCCCCAACTTGCAAATGGGAGATAGTCCAAAACCCCACGTGTGAGTCAGCTGCTTAAAATGTGGAATGATTTTCACTATTACCAACAGTGGTTAGGTCCCTGACCTTGGCCACAAAAGCTCTTCGAAAATCTTTGTTAGCAGTACAGGTGAAATCCGCACTGTGTTTCATGTAGACGGTGCTAAACTGCAGAGTCCCTCCCCCTAGCCTTTCTGAGATAAAACAGAAGTCGGTGGA
>NW_005277256.1:0-414 GCF_000412655.1 Myotis brandtii | reverse complement strand
GCAATAGCTCCCCAGCTTTTGCAGAAAGAGTGAGCCCCTTGCCACAGGGCCTGGGCCTGATGCATCTGCTCCCTAGTGCTGGCCTGGGGCCTGACACCTAACAGGGCCTTCACAGATCCCTGGGGGATGGCTTTTCTCCCCTTTCTGTGGGGGTCGACATTAGCAGTCATGAGTCAACAGGAGGCATGGAAGTGCAGGGAAGGGTGACGCTGGTGGCATCTCTTGGGTCCCAGTGTCTGCCATTCCCTTAATGGCTATTTCCATCAAGAGATGAAGGTCACCCTCATCTGTACTCTCCGCAGGCGTGTGTCTGTCCTAGCACTGTGCACAACCCCTCAACACTCTAACACCCCTAGCGGGTAGCAGCTTGGGAAGCTCCTATCTCCAGTATGAAGGTAGGAAGTAACCAAGATT
>NW_005277255.1:0-414 GCF_000412655.1 Myotis brandtii | reverse complement strand
CGGAGCCTCCAGCAGGAGGGCGTCCCCGAGTGAGAGAGGACGGGGAAGGCGCTGCACCCTGAAACGCCAAGGTGACCCCAGGGACACAACGGAGAAGAAGGGGAAGCAGCGCCACTGGTCCCACCCCGCGATGCTTCTCATATTAGGAAAACTGGCCACAGGAAAGCAGTTTACAGGCCATTTGCTAAAACGCATGATGGATGACAAATGAGAGCATCACTCATGTCGACGCCAGGCATGTCCAAACCGACAGAATATTCATCAGAGTGCATCTGAGCCAAAGCTGACAGATGCAGAGGCGTGAGCTCTCGGACGCTCTGGCAGACAGTTCCGCAGTTCCCTTCTGCACCTGGAGTTACTAGTAAGGAGGGCAGGTAAGGGGGACGGCCTGGAGGCGGGAAGGAGCCAGGCGGG
>NW_005277254.1:0-414 GCF_000412655.1 Myotis brandtii | reverse complement strand
TGGAGTTAATAATAGTACCTATTATATAGGTTTGCTCTGATGTTTAACTAAGATAATTTATATAAAGTGCTTAGTATTATGCCTGGCACAAAACAGTACTTAATAAATGTTATTTATTACTATTAATATTGTCTCTTAATTTTTCATGTTTCAATTAGGAATGTTCCTGAAATTGGCAATATATAACTCTTACCCAAATGGTTTAAATAGTAAGAGAAAATCGATTGGATCTTGAGGAGATGAGGGAATGAGTTTACCCAGGGTTAAAACTACCTGTTCAGGACTTGGTCTCTCTCTCTCTCTCTCTCTCTCCTTTTCAAATTAGCTTCTTTGGTGTTAGCTCCATCCATAGGCAAGAGCTCCCCTCATGGTGGTAAGATGGCTATCAGCAGCTTCCAGAACTTTATCTTTCAT
>NW_005277253.1:0-414 GCF_000412655.1 Myotis brandtii | reverse complement strand
GGCGTCCTGGTCCTGACTTCGCAGCCAGGCTCCTGGGTGCACTTGCGGGAGTTGGGCGGCGGGAGCCGAGCCAGGGCGGCGGTTCTGTGCTCTCGGTGTCCCTCCCCGAGCACAAGTGTCCGGGCAGCGCGTGGCCCTCGGGGAGGCTCTGACCGAGGGGCTGGGAGAGTCTGAGGGGCTGTGTTCCAGGTGCGGGCCCGGCCTCTCTGGTCACTCCTCCCCCAAGTCTCTCACCCACACGACACAGAACAAGAAAGCGCGACCACACGAGCACGCAAACCAACCGCCCGCCCAGGCCCGGGTCCTCCCCTCTGCGCGGCCCTATCCGTCTCTTCTCTTGGCCGTCAAGTTCCTCAGGAAAAAGTGTCCACAAGTACAGCTGCCCCGTGGGCGTGCTGCTCCCTGCGCACCTCC
>NW_005277252.1:0-414 GCF_000412655.1 Myotis brandtii | reverse complement strand
TGGAAAACCGTGTTTAGGAAACCGTGTTTGGGGATGTGAAAGTACAGTTTTCCACGGGGATGGTTGAATTAACAGGGTGGGAAATCTGTGGATATGAAGGGCTAATTATATTTATTGAAAAAATTTCACATAGGAGTGGACCCCTGCAGTTCAAACCTGTGTTGTTCAAGGGCATAGTTGAAGACTGAAGACTCTATGTTCCTTTTAATTTTTTTTAAGAACTTTATTTTTCAATTACTATAGAAATACAATATTATATTAGTTTCAGGTATACGACCTAGTAATTAGACATTTATATATCTTACAAAGTGATCACTCCGATAAGTCTAGAACCCATCTGACACCATGTATAGTTATTATGGACAATATTATGGACTATATTTCCTATGCTTTGTTAAGTCTTTTAAATACATG
>NW_005277251.1:0-414 GCF_000412655.1 Myotis brandtii | reverse complement strand
TAAAGTCAACCAAAATCAAACATGTTGTTTAGTGGAGTGTCTTCTAGAAACCGATAAAAGCTTAGGTTCTGAAACTGGAAGATGCAAGAACTAGAATTTGCAAAAATCATAACCAGAGCATTTCCAGCCATATAACTTGGAAGGGGACTAAAATTTCCACTAGAACACAAGCAATAAGAAATCACTCCCCAAATACGTAATCTGAGAAACCCTGTGTAATACAGTTGTGAAAGATCTCTCTAAAAAAATCCAAATCCCTTTCAGAAAGCGTTGGCACGTAAGAGCTAAGTTATGTTTATCGGAATCATCCCCATGGTGCCAGTACATGATAAATAAGATACTAATTCCTTCCTCTGAGCAAGGTTCCCACAGTGGGGAAGTGTCAGTCACTGGATGTAATGTCCCTTCCAGTCT
>NW_005277250.1:0-414 GCF_000412655.1 Myotis brandtii | reverse complement strand
TCTCTTGACTTGACATTGTGTTTTCTACTTATTATTTAAATTTCATTATACTTAAATTTAATTTTAGCATGAATTTTATTGTTCACATTTATATTACATAATACTAGTTTATAATACAAATATAAGAACATTTAACTTGTATGCATAAATACCAATAGTATACAATTCATATTTCAGACATATGGATACGCTACACAAAACTAACTCAACTATTTATATTTCACATCTTGATATGCACACATTCTAGCAAAACTACCTTGGCACGAATAAGAAAATGAAAAGGATGCCCTGTCTTTCCCTTTTCTTCAGTGTCATCATTTGCTGTGTAAGTGCTGAGCTAAAACAGGGGAGTAACACAAATATGAAAGGATGCTGTAAGATCCCTTGTTGTTCATGTTTCTTAGAATGCCATTT
>NW_005277249.1:0-414 GCF_000412655.1 Myotis brandtii | reverse complement strand
CTGACACTCTAACCACTGAGCAACACCAGCTAGGGCTGGCCATTATTTTTAAAAATATTCTTTCTGCCTCTTTCTCTACTGCTCGTATGGGGCTCCCATTATGCGTATGTTGGTACACTTGATGGTGTCCTGTAGGTCTAAGGCTCTATTCATTTTCCTTTCTGTTCCTCCAATGAAAGAATGTCCATTGACCCACATTCCAGTTTGCGAATTCTTTCTTCTGCCGGCTCAAATCTGAGGCTGGGCACCTCTCAGGAATTTTGATTTCAGTTATTGTATTTCAACTATGGAGTTTCTGTATTTTAAAATAACTTCTATCTTTTAACTAATAAATGATAGTGAGGCATCATTTGGATACTTAATTCTCCGAACATATCTAAAAATAGCTGATTTAAAGTCGTTGTCTACAAAGTC
>NW_005277248.1:0-414 GCF_000412655.1 Myotis brandtii | reverse complement strand
GTCACTTGGTCCTTGGTCACTTGGGTCTCTGGTTCCCAGGGAAAAGTCCCCATCCTTTTACACATGAATATTTACCTCATTCTGCCAAAGGGAATGCAAAATCAGCCTGCTGTCACCATACATACCCATCCCCCCTCCACCTGCAGCTCCCCGGGAGACTGGCAGCATCAGGTGGGGGCTCAGAAGAGAAATGCCAATGTGAGCCTCTGGCTTCCAGTGGCTCAACCGTCCCAGAAAACCCAGCTGACTAGGAGGTGGGGTACTTTGACTTTAGTCACTCCTGGGCCTCAGGTTACACGCAGCCTTAGTTGCTCCCATGGTATATCTTTGGCCGAGATGCTCTGCTACCCACCCAGGTAGCGGTGTCAGGTGAGCATAGCAGTGAAGAGCCATGCATCCTCTCCTCTTTTTTTT
>NW_005277247.1:0-414 GCF_000412655.1 Myotis brandtii | reverse complement strand
ACATTCCAGCAAATTGCTAAGTCCTAGACAAACCAGACAGTCGGTTACCAGCACAGGGATACATCCAACTCCTGTCAGTCACTAGTTGAGGACTGCTCCTGGGGTGGAACAAAGAGGTGACCAGCAGAGACAGAGCAGAGGGCCTAGGTAAGGTGGGATGGTGTGGTAACACCATGGGAATTTGGACTTTTTCTTATGAGGGAAAAAAGCTTGTGGCGGTTTTCACAAAATGGTATTTTGACATAAATAAATGATGATCACACTCAGGGAGCCATAAACTTTATTCTAGGCCCTCATGACTAAAATAGCCAATCATTGTTTCTCTAGTGTTCATTTTTTTGTCTTAATTCTTATTCCATTTTCTGAGTGATCTATCCCAGTTTATTAAGCTGTTGCACAATATGGAAAGCTAAC
>NW_005277246.1:0-414 GCF_000412655.1 Myotis brandtii | reverse complement strand
CTTAGGGAATTTTAATGATTGATTCGACCAGCCTAAACTCTAGTAGACAAGAATGGAATGCTCCATTCCATCTATAACCATTTCTGGTAGGTTTTTACAGCAGGTTAAGAAAATTATAGCTTCAAAAATAACTAAGAAATGAAGATGCCCAAACCGAGAGATATATCCCAAAGGCCACTGTTGGCAGAAATGTTAGTGTAGTTCATGATACTCAGGTATAAATAAGCTTGAGTAAGATCCCACCACACACAGGCACATATCCCATATACTTCAAATTTATATGGCAAGCAAAAACTCAGCTAAACCATTCCAAAAAATATTGGAGAGTATTGATATCTGCAATAGATGATACCTTTTTCAATCCATGATTTCTTCTTTCAAAGTATAGTTATCAAGTTCTTTAACAGAAAACAG
>NW_005277245.1:0-414 GCF_000412655.1 Myotis brandtii | reverse complement strand
CAGGGATTTGGACTGACTATATAATTGTGAAGCTCTTGCTTATGTATCAGGAGCTGGGCCACAAGATGAGCAAAAACATGCTGTGGCAGTGCCTTCCAAACAGAAAGAGATTGTGGCTGCTGCTCCGAATCTCCTGTAAATGCCTCGGGGGCAACAGGGCATGAAAGGAAAGGAATGCTTTCCTGGAAGTCATGCAGCCTTCAGGCCCCTCACAGGACCAGGAGCTAGGAATTAAAAGCCCTGGGCCCACCATTTTGTTTTCCCACGTTGTCCAGCACACTTAGAAGTAACCAACCGTATTATACTCCCGCTTCCACCAAGTGCTCTATGGAAGTAAACACTTGATCAGCAAACGCCGTGCTTTTTATAGGCATCTGATTAAGGGTATCTACAGGCGATAATTTCACAAAATCT
>NW_005277244.1:0-414 GCF_000412655.1 Myotis brandtii | reverse complement strand
CCACCTTCTAATTAATTTCAATGTGCAAGAATCCATGCACTGGGCCACTAGTATTAATAATGACAACGCCTATGATTTACTAAATACTTTGTGCCAGGCATTGTGCTAAGCATCTTGCATATACTATCTCACTTTATTTTCACTAAAGCCCAATGAAGGAGGTCATCTACTTATCCCATTTTACAGATAAGGAAACTGAGGGTCAGAGCAGTTCATTAACTCTCCCAAGGTCCACAGCCCCGCAGGCAACAGAGAACTGGGATTCGAATGCAGTTTTGCCCAATCCAGAAGTTTCCATCTTAAATCCTCCTTCCACCCCCAGGATTCCGGCTCATGATCCATCTCTCCAAGGAGCAGATGGTGCAGGGCCTCTGCATGTGCGATTTCCACACACACACACACACACACACACAC
>NW_005277243.1:0-414 GCF_000412655.1 Myotis brandtii | reverse complement strand
ACCCTGAGCCTGCAAAGGAAGCTGTGAGCAGCAGCTACCCAGGCAGAGGCAGGGGCAACACAAACACGTTCCCAGACAGACGCTGTGTGGACCGCGGGGGTCCCCTCTGCGCCAACTCGGAATTACAGCCAAGTGTGAGTTTGTGTTTCACTTGTACGGGAGGCGGCTGCGGACTTAAATCCCGAAGACCAGGCCCTACTCTCAGGTCTGCATCTCAGGTGTACGAAAGCCACTTTCTCTCTCTAGATAATCAGTTTTCTGGTCTAAAATAAGAAAGGACTTGACTAAAGAAACTCTAAAATCTGTAACATGACTTGTTCCTATGGGTTAATCCTCTTTGGTTAAAATTACGTTTATGGGTGGGTGGGTGGATGGATGGATGGATGGATGGTAGATGGTGGATGGGTGGATAGA
>NW_005277242.1:0-414 GCF_000412655.1 Myotis brandtii | reverse complement strand
AAAAAAACAAGAAAAAAACTTCAATGGTTATCACCAAAGGAATGATTATATAATCAGGATCTATCAGTAAAACTAATTAATTCTCAGCAAACATTCAAATGATGATTATTGAATGTTTTCATTAACATTAATACTAATACATTGCTAAATTAACAACAAAAGAGCAGATTACAGTATAGTCTATTCTCATTAAAAACAATGTGTGCATAAATGATGTATATAAAAATCACATATGTAATAATGTGGAAAGTCTATGTTAACTTATTTCAGGAATGGTAGACTTTTTATATTCTTCTTTTTTATTTGTAATATATTTCTTAAATATTATTAGCTTTTATAATAAGAAAATAATGCTATAAGAATCTACTTTGTTGTAGTTAAACACAACCTTCCCATATCCTATATAATAAAAGC
>NW_005277241.1:0-414 GCF_000412655.1 Myotis brandtii | reverse complement strand
AAAAAAAAGTGTATTCAATTTTATTCTTTATTCTCAGCTTATCTTTTAATGTACCTCCAAGTAGCTCAGGTAGATATAAGGCTCAACTTATAAATCTTATTATATGAAGCAAAAAAATGCATGAAGAAACTCTAAAATGTTGATACAAATCTCTGTGCAAGAACAAATGTTAAACATGCTTAAAATTATTAACTTATCCATTTATTCAAAATATTTATTAAGGAATTTTATGGTATTTTCTATTGAGCCAAGACCAAAAACACTTTATACAACGTTTTCTCTAATCACATTACTAGAGGCCTGGTACATAGGTACCTTCCTGAGGCCTGGCCTGCGATCAGGGCCATCCTCCCAGGCTGCCTGCAGCCATCCTCGCCTCCCCTGCTACCCACCTCAGGTTCCCCATTAGCCATC
>NW_005277240.1:0-414 GCF_000412655.1 Myotis brandtii | reverse complement strand
AGTGCACTGTGTTTGTTAAATGAGATTTATGTGAATGTTAGTGGACGTGTATGGTTTAGTCCAGGGCATGGCTTCAGTCACCCTCCATTCTCTTATTTCTGCATTATCCGGTTTAAGAGAACCTATCCCAGGGCTTCCAGGTGATTCTTGCTGCCTAGACATCGGTCCAAGACTGGCCTGAATCGAGGAGCTGTATCTCTTAGGAAAAGGTATTTTTACAGGGTCTTTCAGCTCTGGATGTGACTCCTCAACAAAGACGGTTGAACACAGTGGAGAGGAGCAGCATGATTCTAACGGGCATTTTCTTTGTGAGGCTTCTTCATGTCCTTGGGAGGCAAACCAGGCCCGGCTCCGCCTCCAGGAAGTCACCAAACCTCCGAGGTTCGGGTGCTTTTTACACTTGGGACTTTTTTT
>NW_005277239.1:0-414 GCF_000412655.1 Myotis brandtii | reverse complement strand
TCTGGTAACCGCCAGGCTGTTGGCTGGGTCGATGAGGTTTTGTGATAATTTTGCTCAATCCCTTCCCCTTTCTCACCTGACAGTGTGGGGCTGTTCTCTGCAGCTGAGTCTGTCTCCTGGTTCACTTGGGTCATTAGGTTCCCCTGCGAGTGAGGTCTTGGCGCTTGTCCTCCTCGGTGGCTGAGTCCACTTGGTGTCGTAAACTTCTCCTTCTGGAGACCAGACCTGCCTCGTGTGCCTGAGCTTGGTGTCGTGTCCGTAGCAACAGGCCTCTGTCCTCCACAAGGGCTTCCCCTCGGGATGAGCACAGCTTGGCTTGTAATTCCTGTCCTGGAGCCGCGCCCACGAACCACACCCATCGGCACAGGCGTCTCAGCAGAGGTGTGTGTGTGTGTCTCTGTGTGTGTGTGTGTC
>NW_005277238.1:0-414 GCF_000412655.1 Myotis brandtii | reverse complement strand
GCATGAATTTACTGATTGTATACTATCTATCTATATATGGAAAACACTCATTGATGTTATATTTATTATGATGATTAATCAAAGTTTATGATTTCTCATTAATATTATATACTATTAGCAGTAGTAAAACATTCAAAGTTTAAATGTGTATTTTTATCTAAATACACTTATGAATTAGAAATCCTAGTTCTTGTATTGATTGCACCAATTACAAAATACTTAATGTGAGGCAAGCAACGCATACTAAAGCCAGTTGGGCAAAAGTTTAAAAGGTTCTTAAATTTTGCAAGATTAAGATTCTTACTAGGTAATCAGAAGATTCAAATAATATGTTTCTGCATTAAAATACCATAGTTTATAACCCCCATTTTTGAGGAGTATGCCCTACAATGGAAATGCAAATAAAATATTGAG
>NW_005277237.1:0-414 GCF_000412655.1 Myotis brandtii | reverse complement strand
GGTGGGAGGCACCCCAGGCATCAGCCGGGAGGGGCCGGGATGGGCAGAGTGAGTAGGCCATCCTGGCCGTGGGGAGGGTTGTACATGATCTCTGAGGACGGCGAGTTTTCCAGCAGGTAGACGGGGAGATGACAGACAGAGAGTGCATACAGGTCTGTGGTAGGCAGTTAGACAGGCATGAGCAGAGCGAGAACAATAGGCCAGGGGAGGAAGGCCACCAGGGCAGAAAGCCCCCCATGCCTAGCAATGGGTAAAGCTAGGAAAACAAGGGCCTCCACCTGGGGATTTCCCTCCCCTGGCATATGGCTCGGTTCAGACCCCCTGACCTTTCATATTGCTGCTCACAGGATCTGGGCCCTTAGAGGAGGGACAGCAGGCCCGAGAGGAGCCGCACATGACTCCCAAGCAAGCCCT
>NW_005277236.1:0-414 GCF_000412655.1 Myotis brandtii | reverse complement strand
TAGGTACCTGTTTTAAGGCTCTTGTGAGGATTGAAGAGATAAAATCCTTAGCTCAATGCTGGACAATAAATGCTAGTAATTGTTAGCAATATATTCCAGAATCTTGAGGTAAAGGGCACTTTTCCTAGAAGGTTCCCCTCTACGTACAAGTATGCAAGTGGGTGAGGTGCTATTGAAGTCTTTGGCCACAATGAAAACATCCCCATGCTTATTCTGCCTTTGGCAGGCCAGAAATCAGGTTTGATTGTAAACATTTTGGTCGGTAGGAAAGTTGAAGGAGACCCAACTTGCTCCTGGTAACACTTATACCTTATCACCCATACATGTCACAATTCTCAGTTATTGCCATTTGAGTGTTCATGGTCTTTTATCTCTTCTGTTTTTTTTTTTAAATATTTTTATTGATTTCAGTGA
>NW_005277235.1:0-414 GCF_000412655.1 Myotis brandtii | reverse complement strand
TACTAGGGATTTCAACCCGGTGACGGCAGAACCTTAGCCAGCGTTGGGTCTGGGCCACCTTGATGAAGCAGGGCACTGAACCCCACTGGGCCTCCTCCCCGCTGTTCACCCCTCTCGCCCCCCACCCCCATTCTGCTTTCTCCTCCTCCTCATGGCACTCGCATGGGCCCTGGCTGCCTGGGTTCAGATTCAGCTCTGCTACGTGTGGTGGTGAGTCCTGAATCCAGTGACTTAAACTCTATGCCGTTTCCTCATCTTCAACGCCCTCCAGGCATTCGGAGGGCGCCCCGAGCAGTGTGGGGTGCGTGGCGGCACCCTGAGGGCTGGCTGTGGTTGGTATTTTATCAGGGAGATTCACGGACGTTGTGCAGGGCGCTGGGTTGCGTGTTGTAATGGCCACGCTAAGGATTCGCC
>NW_005277234.1:0-414 GCF_000412655.1 Myotis brandtii | reverse complement strand
ACAAAAAACCCTAAAGGCCTGTTGATGAGAGAACTGAAAGGAGAAAATTTTCAAAGCCACAATAAGAAAAATTTCTTACATCTGTGTGATGTGTTTTCAGACTGAGAGGGATCTATTGTCCAGCAAGATGACTACAAATGATTCAAACTAGGTACACTATCATGAGGTTTGAGAACACCACAATAAAGAAAATGTCCTAAATCCTGTGGTCAGAAAAATGAGTTCTGTATGAAGTTCCAGAGGTCAGAATGCATTGGTTTTCTAAAGCAGCTCTGGAGGATTAGGTATCAATTTATCACCACTGATGTGCATGGCCGTGTTAAGAGAAGATAAATAGTTTTCTTGGAGAGTTTGTAGATTAATGATTACCAGGTAGACAGAAAACAAAATATAGGAAAAAGTGAAGCAATTATT
>NW_005277233.1:0-414 GCF_000412655.1 Myotis brandtii | reverse complement strand
GAGGGTCTGCTTCCCAGGGCGCTGTTCTGAGCGGGGAAACAGGGCGGAGACTAAGACACTTACTGCCCCTGTCCCTGGGGGCTTGTGTTCAGGGTAGTATGGATGGGCCATGGACAGCGTGCACCCTCTCAAGTGACAGAGGTGCTATGGGATAAAGCAGAGCGCGTGGGACGGAATTTGGGGGGCTGTTTATACAGGGAGCACCGGGGCGGCCTCTCTGTTGGGGGTATCATTTTAAAAGACCCCCCAGAAATGGGGGAGCAAGCTGCATGGGAATGTGGGGGAGAGAGAAGCAGCTCCGAAGCAGCCCGTGTGCAGTCCTGAGTCCCTGCGGTGCGGCGTGCCTGGCACTCGTGAGACCAGCAAGGAGGCCAGTTGGCTGGAAGCCAGTTAGCAGCAGGGAGGGGAGGGGAA
>NW_005277232.1:0-414 GCF_000412655.1 Myotis brandtii | reverse complement strand
TTATTACGAGAGCCAAAAAATGGAACCAACACAGAAGTCCATTAATTGATAAATGGGTAAATAAAAAGTGGTATATCCATACAGTGGAATATCATTCAATCATACAACTTTGAAAACATGCTAAGTGAAAGAAATAAGTAACTTAGTATCACATTTTGTATGATTTCATTTTTATGAAGTGTCCAGAATAGGTCAACCCAATAAGACAGAAGCCGACTAGTAGTTGCCTAGGACTGGAGGTTGGGAAGGTTGGGGAATACAGTTTCTTCTCAGAGTGATGAAAATGTCCTAAAATTGATTGTGGTGATGGTCGCACAACTCCATGAATATATTCAAAGCTACTGAATTGTATACTTTAAATGGCTCAATTGTATGATATGTGAATTTTATCACAAGAGAGCTGGTTTTTGTTTT
>NW_005277231.1:0-414 GCF_000412655.1 Myotis brandtii | reverse complement strand
ATTGATGTGACCTCTGCTTGTGGATTTCGCCCTTGTCAGTCTCCTTGCACCCCGGTCCTCCATCTGCACCTCAAAAGCCCATATATGCAGTCCTTACAGCAGTGTCCTCTTCCCAACTCTAGTCTGCTTGACTATGTTTAAGTCCCAATCACTATCAGCTGGTCTCAGTGCCTGCCCATGTTTGGGACTGATTCCGAGCCCTGTCTCTAACCCTTCTACTTCCTTCAGATATGCGCTGACCATGTCCAATAGACCTTCAGGGGCTCCTCTTTTAGCCTCCAAACGCTGGCTGAAATTCTGCCCACTGGTCTTGATGGAGCCTCCTGCCCAGCCTATTCATAGCCCCCACTCCCTGTTCTTTCTTCTTACCTCAGACCTGACCCCCAGAATGAAATACATTTGTGACAGCCCTCG
>NW_005277230.1:0-414 GCF_000412655.1 Myotis brandtii | reverse complement strand
ATCCTGTCCAGTTTACAGCAATGTCTAAACTCCGGTTGAATCTTACTTAAAACAGCACACGAATTCCAGTGGGTGGGCTAATAATGCATGTCAGGGAGGCACGGGAAAATGTATAAGATAGAAACAACTCCAGAACTAAAACATGTCAGAGCTAAAAGGGGGCAGTAGGCTGGATTCAACATTCTTCTCCCAAGGAAGTAGGACCTTTGACCTATCGCTTCAAAATAACCCTGTTTAATGAGTAAAACTTTCTCTCATTGGCCCTCCCAGGCTAAGACGTGAAGAAGCTTTCAGGGCAAAATGACATTTTGTGAGAATAGATGGCTTGCTCTTGTTTGTTTATTTGGTATCTTTCCCAGAACCCTGCTTGCATACTTATCTTCTTCAGCCTCACCCAATCAGGAGAGCTAGCAA
>NW_005277229.1:0-414 GCF_000412655.1 Myotis brandtii | reverse complement strand
AAAGTAAGATTATGTAAGAAAAGAAAAAGATCCATGTTTAAAAGACACTTTTTCTCCAATCCAAATGTCCATCGGCAGATGAATGGGTAAACCAAATATGGTCATGCACACAATGGGACATTGTTCAGCCTTAGAAAGGAAGGAGATTCTGACACATGCTACAGCATGGGCGAGCCTTGAAGACATTCTGCCAAACGGAATAAGCCAGACACAGAAGGACAAATACTATAGGATTTTCCTATAAGCAGAAGGACCTAGAGTGGTCAAATTTGCAGAGAAAGTAGAATGGTGAATACCAGGGTCCCAAGACAGGGGAAATAGTTAATGTTTAAGCAGGGGTGGGGAACCTTTTTTCCCCAAGGACCATTTGGATATTCATAATATCATTCGTGGGCCATACAAAATTATCAACTT
>NW_005277228.1:0-414 GCF_000412655.1 Myotis brandtii | reverse complement strand
TTTTTTTTTAAATGTCATGCTAGAAACTAAAATAATTAAATATCTATATTTAGATATGTTCAGAGGAGCAATTTACATACATAGTTAGTTTAGATATGTTTTATCCTTATGAAATAAAATGTAATGTAAAATTTACTACAGTTAATTATGTTAATGTGATCTATAATTTAATGATAGGCAACAAGACCATTTTTATTTGTCTTCATTAAAGAATGAATTTCTCCTGCCTAGCTACCTGATATTTTTGTCAATATGATATTTTAAAATACAGGATGCAAAAGGATATTATTGAATATAGATGCATTTTCTAATATTTAGTCCATTTTTGATGCATAAGGAACTATCAATATTCCTTGATGTTACAAAAGAAGAATGAGGTTGTGTTATGCAGTTATTCTAGTGACCACAGATAGT
>NW_005277227.1:0-414 GCF_000412655.1 Myotis brandtii | reverse complement strand
TTCTGGTTCATAGGTCGACACTCAACCACTGACAATGGCAACAGTTTGCCGGTCAGGCAAAATAGAGTCATTTTTATTAAAATGTCATTTATGTTCATTCGTAATGGGTTTGTTATCACTGTTTTAAAATAATGACTATTTTTAAATTTCTCAGTAAATAAAAATAGATGTAACTCACATAAATAGAAGCTCTTTGGAGTCCTCAATAATATTTAACCATGTAAATGGGTCCTCTGCCCCAAATATTTTAGCACTGTGATCCAGAGACACCATGGTTGGCCCGGGCCAGGAGATGGGGCCCTCACAGAGCTGGGGCTGCCCACGGGGTGATGGAGACTGGCATGGCTTGTGATAAAAGCAAATATTTGCAGGTGCCTGCCATGGGCCAGGCTCAATGTGGAGCATTCATCCCTG
>NW_005277226.1:0-414 GCF_000412655.1 Myotis brandtii | reverse complement strand
CTCAGACTCCATCCTTGTACAGAGGTGCAAGAGTATCTACCCTGTAGTAACTACCCTTCAATAAATCCTGTTATATTCTATGGAGTTGCCTCCCGTTACCTTCTTGGTTTGGTGGTCACATACCTTCCTTCTGCTAGTAGTCATTTCCCAAAGGGCTTTAGGAATGGAATTCGTTATGAGTAAACCTTTGTGTTTAGGAAGCCCCATGGGAAATAAGCTGGAAAGGACGGTTGTAATCAGACTCTCCAGTAAGTTTGCATTTGGATTTTATTCTAGAGGCAAACGGAAGCCATCACTGTGAGACCCTGTAGGTTGCTTACCACCCCTAAATCTTAGTTTCCTTTTCAGTAAAATGGGGACAATAACATCTTCTTCACAAGACTGTTGTGAAGATCCTGTCATTTAGATACTATA
>NW_005277225.1:0-414 GCF_000412655.1 Myotis brandtii | reverse complement strand
CACCCCATCCTCAGCATGACCGGCCCAGCAGCTGCCCCAGGGCAGTGATGCAATGCAATGGCTGATGATGCAGGTCCTTAAGCTGCATCCATGGACCACATGCCCTGACCCTGCTCGAGGGGCTGGTCAAACGCAAGCAGTTCCTAACTTAGCCGTCAAGGTCCAAAGCCTCTTCCAGGATCCAGGTCCCCTGGACTTTGGGTTCAACCATGTGACTTGCTTGAACCGCAGGTGGAAGGCTGTTGTGCGTCTATCAACCTGGGAACGTGCCCAACCACTCCTGGTGGCCCCAGGGGGCCTGGGTAGAGCTGGGGGGCTGGTCTCTAGCCCTGGGTTCTCCCAGCATCACTCCTGCCACGTTCTGTTAGTGGAATCATCACCCCGCTCTCCCTGGGAGCCGTGTCATTATGGGAC
>NW_005277224.1:0-414 GCF_000412655.1 Myotis brandtii | reverse complement strand
GTATTTCATTTCGTTTAGCTCAGCATAACAAGCAAGGAAATGAATGAGGGGCTTGCAATACAAAGACAATTGGAACATAGTTTCTGTCCTTAAAGATTTCACTGTCTCTGGCAGGGGCAGGTGGAGAAGTACAACTGGAAATGATAGTGGCGAGTATTATGCAGCCATGAGCACTGATTCTGTAGGAGGGCATGTGAGGGGTCACCAACTGAGGGGCGGATTTTCAGGGAAGGCATCGCAGAAGAGGCAATACTTCTGAGATTTTTTTCTCTTTCTGGGTAATCACTAAATGTAATCAAGATTATCTTTAGTATAGTCAAGTGCATCAATCAGCTTTGCTATCTAACAAACAATTCAAACATTCACAATTCCACAACAATTTATTTAGTTCCCAATTCTGGGGGTCAGGTTGGT
>NW_005277223.1:0-414 GCF_000412655.1 Myotis brandtii | reverse complement strand
GATTTCCATGTTTCAAATGAGTTTGCTGTCAAGTTTGGAATTTTAAGGTGGCACTGTACGAGTATGAGAATCCCCCGTCCAGTGATTAATTTTCCTATTTCTTGAAGTGTGTGCAGCCAACAGGGGGAGCAGTAGGAGTTGTGAAGTCTGAAAATGGCCGAGCCCAGCTTGCTAGTCAGGTGGGCCCTGTGCTGTAGTACCACTGATGGAGCAGTTCCTTTAAGGCAGGCACTTGGCTAGATAGTTCACACAGTGTTGCTTGGCTTCTGTCAGCAGTTTCCAGGTAGGTGTCATTCCCATTTTACAGGCGTGGGAATGGGTGCAGAAAATGTCAGTACCTGTCCGGTAAAGAGAGTCTGTCTGGATGATAGCAGAGACCAGGTGCTACCCGCCCTTCACGTGAGGGTCTGCTGG
>NW_005277222.1:0-414 GCF_000412655.1 Myotis brandtii | reverse complement strand
ATGTTAAAGGCTATGAGACAGTTTTCAGATTTTTTGAGGAGGCCCAGAGAACCAGGCAATGGCCATTTATTTCAGACCACAGACAGCTCCTGGGTAGACCCACTGGATACAGACAGTTCAGTTCATCCACAACACCAGAACCGGGGGGTGCTGCCAGAACCTCTGACACTGCCCTCTCGCAGAAAACAGGCCTATTTGTTCTCCTTCTCACCAGAATGGTTCTATGATGCACCTGCTTATTTGTGTCACTAGCTTTCAATTTAAAATCTCAAATGCAAGCATCTGATTGGTGCAGCCTGGGCCACAAGCCTGCATCCTACCTGTAAGGGAAGCTGAGAAAGCAAGTTTATGGCTTTTACCTTAGGAAGAATTTATAAATGGTAAAGGAAGTCAAGGTGCAGAGCAGAAAAAAAA
>NW_005277221.1:0-414 GCF_000412655.1 Myotis brandtii | reverse complement strand
GTGCCTCCGGCCAGGGTAGCCTGATGATAACCTCCTCCCTGGGTCTGAGTCTTGAGCAGAGTGACTCACAGGTACCGGCTGCAGTTCAATCAAGTAGACCGTGAGTGGCCCTTTGAAGAGCTTGCCCCTTAGTGTCTGCTCCCTGGAGTGGACTTCCACAGCTTTACCTTATGTTCTTAGAACCACTTCCTTTTCTTCCTCCAAGTTCTTCCTTTGCTTTGGATGAGGTTTGCTTCTGTTGCCTGCAATCAAAGAACCCCAAGGGATGAGTTCACCCCATGTGAGGTCATAAACATGCTTTCAGGGGCTTGGGTTGTGTCTGCTTCTGTCTGTCCTCCAGCCCACCTGCCTCCGAAGTCCCCTCAGGGGATGAGAGCCCTTGCATAATCCAGGGCTCTCAAAAGTGGAATGTGT
>NW_005277220.1:0-414 GCF_000412655.1 Myotis brandtii | reverse complement strand
TGATATATCAAGGAAATAAAATCACTGCCCAAATTTGGAACATCTGTTGTTAGTAACAATACCTTGGAGATCATGGACAATGGAAAATATTAAAAGCCTCCCCTTTGAATGAGGCCATTGTGAATGTCACTACTTGGCTGTGAGAGACAAATGGATTTGAATTAACAATATCATCCTATATAATAAAGAGATAATATGCAAAGTGACCCTCATGTCATAACACTGTCACAAGATGGCTTCCCTGCCCAGTCCCTGCCCTGGCCCCACACCAGATCAGCCTCTCCCACTACAATTGAGGATGGGACGGCTAGCCAAACCCCCCTAGCCCTCACACAGGCAAACCACGCTCCCATGCTTTCTTGGGGCTTGGGGTACCCCAGGCAGGCTGCAGGCAGGGTGTTGGTCAGAGGCAAA
>NW_005277219.1:0-414 GCF_000412655.1 Myotis brandtii | reverse complement strand
TCAATCTTATTTATCATCTATATAAGTGACTCTTTATGATCAAAGATACAAACAAAAAGCACCACCGTAAGGAAGCTATGGTCATATTCAGCCACTTATGCCTTCTATCACTTAGTAAACAGTAGGCATTGTGCTAGGCTCTAGGAATAAAGACCCATATCCTTGAAGGGTTCACAGAGAAAACTTTCCCTTCCCCATTACCACATTAACTCACACTCCTCCTTCAAAATTTGGTACAGGCCACCACCTCCTGCAGGAGATGGACTGGTCTTCCAGGCTGAGCTAACGTCCCTTCTGCTGGTTTCCCACAATAAACTGTGCAAACCTCTATTCTATATATTATATTGAAATTACACATTTCTCTCCCACTAGACTAGGAGCTCCTCTAGGACTTGGAACCGTATCCTCTAGAAA
>NW_005277218.1:0-414 GCF_000412655.1 Myotis brandtii | reverse complement strand
TTTTTTTTCTAACCCTGAAGGGAAATGTCAAAAGTAGACAAGGTCTCAGCTTTCATATCATTTTTTGTAATCAGATATTACTGATATGCAGGAGCATGCTGGAAATGGTCCAGACTCAAGCCTGTGATCTGTATTGACTTGTTGTTGTTTTTTAATTTTAATTATTAACTATACCCTATTAGAGCATTGATATTCTCATGAAATATAAAGCATTTGAACTAAAATGCTTTTCAATTACCTTTTTAAGACATATATCCTATAACTGTATGTAATATCCTTTAGAAATTGTGCTAAAATCTTATCTTAGTTCATAAATAAAATGATTTACTTTTTTTGGAATTATCCCAACTTGTTCATTGATTTTCACTATATAATCTAAGACAATCCTATATAATAAAAGCCTAATATGCAAAT
>NW_005277217.1:0-414 GCF_000412655.1 Myotis brandtii | reverse complement strand
AGACAAGAGGAGAAGGTGGTTTGGGGTAAGGATAAGGCAACAGATACAGACAGGCGAGTGAATTCAAGATAATTAGAAGAGCAAATAAGATTGAGTAAGGATTAGAGTGGGAGTGGTGGGAATGTCAAAATGCCTTTTCTTATTTGCTTAAATCCCTCAAACTAAAACATACATCTTTTTGTGTGCTGTCTCCAGTCATGATGAACAGGTGATAAGAGCTTTCTGTTTGCTCTGTTCAATCAGCTGCAGCCTCCTCTTCAAGCTCCCCTCCTGAATCCCAATCGTGTCTTTCCGCATCAGCTTCCTCTGGCCCAGAATCAGGCGCAGCGTGAAACAGTCTATTCTTGAAAATCAACACATTGCCTTTTAAAACACCGTGCTTAAAGGAAAGATCAACCGAAGGACTTGTATGCA
>NW_005277216.1:0-414 GCF_000412655.1 Myotis brandtii | reverse complement strand
TCTAGTGGCTTTAGGTAGAAGGGCATTAATCTGATTGAATGGTTATGATTCTGCATAAATAGAAGACAAAACTATATTTGTATATTGGACCAGAAATGTAAAATATTTTAATTATTTTCCAGGAATATAAATAGATATGCAAGATGCCTATATTACAGACTGAGCTCCCCTTGATATCGCCAATACTCCAGGATTTTCTGTAGACCTTAGGTATCTCAATCTAGCAAAGACCAGTCCATAGGAGGAGAGCCAGTCACATTTTATGCAACTTTGTTCCATTACATTATGGACCAGCTCCAGCTGGAATGATTAGGGAGAAATATGCCTAACTAATGAACATACACTGTTAGTTTCAAAAATGGACTAGGATTAGCTGTCCTGGAGAAATATGAACATGTTACAATGAAAAAAAAA
>NW_005277215.1:0-414 GCF_000412655.1 Myotis brandtii | reverse complement strand
CCCTCTCCCGTCCTCTCTGAAATCAATAAAAATATAAAAATCAATCAAAATCAAAATCGATGACGCCTTTACTTAACTTTGGGGTTATTAAATGCAGTTATAAAAACTGTTTGAATGTGTGAGTACAGTAATAGTAGGAAAGATCTATGGGTAAGAGGCTGCAACATCGCATTGCCATTTCCACGTCTCCTATTGACAAATTTCCACGCAGGTGATCTTGCCAGAAGGTGACAGCAGATGATTTCATATCAATTTCATCCGTGTGCGCTTTCCCACCCCAGTGCGGGTTCCTGTCATGTACACGTGTGGGTGGGAGGGCTGCATTGATCCTGAAATTCATTGCAGGCAGCTCACAGCGCCATCTGGCGTCCACACGGGGGAAGGCCAAGGACAGTCTTAAAACTCAGAATCAGC
>NW_005277214.1:0-414 GCF_000412655.1 Myotis brandtii | reverse complement strand
TGAGCAGATGGCAGGGACGGAGGGGTGGTTCTGGACGAGACTGGCATGAGCACAACAGGAGGCCACCAGGAGGGCACTGTTTTTCGGATGAGAGTGCCACTTCCCACACTCCATCCCCTGTCCAACCATAATGAGACCCAAGGGGCATTCGATTCAGCACCAAAGAGGAGTCATAGCTGCAGGGATATGGGAACAACCAGTGCCAAGGGTTGATTATGGCTGTCCTCATCACCAATATCAGCCACCATGTGTCCCCTGCAATCCTCTGAGGCGGGTGCTATTCTCCCATGTTACCGACGAAGAAACCAAGGATCAGAAATGTTGATTCACTTGCCTAAGGTCACACAGCTAGTGAGTCTGCTAGAACCAGCATGCCAGCCTAGGTCTGGCTCCATAGCCCATGTCTTAGCTACT
>NW_005277213.1:0-414 GCF_000412655.1 Myotis brandtii | reverse complement strand
CCCTTCACATCTACAAACACCTGAGAGAACCACAGCTGGCTTAACGTACTAGCTATTAGACTACAATTCCAGTCATGCAAACTAACACAAATAAAAATAAATTCAGTCAAGAGGAAACTCTGTGACAGCAAAGCCAGATACTCATTCCAGAAAGAGAGGTGCACACTGTTTCCATGATTGAGACACAGGCTTGCCCAAGGTTCGACTCCTCACCAATTCTTTCTCTGGGCATCTGTAAAGTAGAGGAACCCGCCCTGGGGTTTGGGCCTATATCAGACTCTGCCAGAAACAGCAAGGAGAGAACAAAGAAGCAAAACAATGGATCATTAACATCCCAGAGAAAACTCCCAGGGGGAACCCTGATGTATTGTGCAGGAGAAAGGCTGGAGGCCAGCAAAGGAGCTACCTAGACCA
>NW_005277212.1:0-414 GCF_000412655.1 Myotis brandtii | reverse complement strand
GTGGTCTAGTCAGGGACATCTCCAGCCCTATGGGATGCTTCCTCCTCGCTCTTTAAATTAAAAATTGAATTAAAACACCCAGTAGTTGCAAGCATATAAAGAAAGAGTATTTTTTAAAACTGCCTTTGAGAGAGTATAACATGGTGTAACCCTTTCGGAAAGCAATGTGCTATCAAAAAATCTTTTGAATGTGTCTTTCCCCTGACTTAACATTTCCTTTTCTAAGATTTATCTTGAAGAAATCATTAGACAAAGGAATGAAGATATATGTATATGGCTAATCATGGGAGCATTGTAAACAGTTACAACATATGGAAAAACTTAAATACCTAAAAATAAAGGACATGCTTTAACATGGCCTATTGGTGTAATAAAACACTATGCAGTCATTCGTAATGATGCTGTTGCTCTGTT
>NW_005277211.1:0-414 GCF_000412655.1 Myotis brandtii | reverse complement strand
GCCCTGACCGGGAGTCGAACCCTGACCTCCTGGCTCATGGGTGGACGCTCAGCCCCTGAGCCCCGCCCGCCGGGCTCCCGTCTGTGTTTTGACGGTTCCTGCTGGAACCGGGATTGCAGGGAAGCCAGCAGGGTTCCTTCTTCTCTGTCCCAGGAGATCATCGGCCAGAGGCCCCGAGGCCCAGGACCCCAGCGATGGGGGCGATGAGAAGAAGAAGAGAGAATCTCGCAGGAGCGGCTTCCTCAACCTGATCAAGCCCCGGTCCAAGCCCGAGCGGCCGCCCACGGTCTTGATGGCGGACGAGCCATCCTCGCCCAAAGGGGCGGGCAGAGGTCCAGCCATGGACACGCCCCGGCGGGATGCGAGGCCGGCCGAGCACAACGACAGCTCTGAGCGGACAGAGGAGATGCTGAC
>NW_005277210.1:0-414 GCF_000412655.1 Myotis brandtii | reverse complement strand
TTGCTTGGCTGTGCGCGGCTGGAGAGCAGAGCGCTGTCCGCCGGGAGCCCCGCCTGGGTGGTAGCAAGACCCCGGCCAGTCACCCCTGCAGCCCAGACTAACTTCTTTCAACAACCTGTGATGGTAATTACAGTAATCGAAGCTGCCATATATCTCTAGGCAATTGTGATGCACAAAAAGCCCCGAGGGGACCCCTGGCGAGGGGAGTGAAGAACGGTTTTCCAGCCCCAGGAAACTCCCGCTTGCTCACGTCGGAGCTCGCTCGGCTTATTCCGTGAGGAGCTTTGCAACGGGCTCAACCAGCTTGTCTCGTGACCTCAAGTCACCTTAACGTGGCTGGGCAGCGGGGTCTAAGGCGCAGGCCCGCCGGGCCCTGGAATTTTTGCATTCCTCCCTCCGGCGCCCCGCCCCAGG
>NW_005277209.1:0-414 GCF_000412655.1 Myotis brandtii | reverse complement strand
TGCAGCAGCCCAACCAGCTTTATGTCAGACACTGGGAAAGCAAATGTCACCGTGGTGTCAAGATGCTAAAAGTTTCAAGGGGAGATGGACAAAGTAAAATATACAATAAAAAGGAGACCAGTGATTACAGGGTATAGGGGACATGCTCAGGGTGTACTGAGCATAGAGGGGCTAGAAGGAGATGACAGGAGATGTGTTACTCGGGAAGAAATTCCAAGAGTAAGTGGTGGCTTTGTTGAAAGCAGAGAAGAGGATGAGGTGCCCTGAATGGCCCTGTTGGTGTGGCTCAGGTCTTGAGCGTGAGCCCATGAACCCAGAGGTTACTGGTTCGATTCCCTGTCAGGGTACATGCTGGGGTTGCAGGCTTGATCCCCAGTAGGATGTGCAGAAGGCAGCTGATCAATGATTCTCTCT
>NW_005277208.1:0-414 GCF_000412655.1 Myotis brandtii | reverse complement strand
GGGCTTTTATCCTACAACACCAGGGGTGGGCAAATTTTTCCTACTAAGGACTGCCAGATAGTAAATACTGTAATCTTATCAGAACTACTAAAATCTGCTATTGTAGTACAGAAGAATCCATTGATAACATGTAAACAAACAGATATGGTTGTTTTGTAAATAAACTTTTATTTACAAAAACAGAAGGCAGGTAGGATTTGACCCAATGGCCAATTTGATGATCCCTGCACTAGGGGATTAAGGACTGTGTCTGTTTGCCTATCATTAAACCCTCATATCAACAAGATCCTACCCAGTGTAGGACTGATGCTCAATAGATATTTACTGAAAACAAAAATCTTAGCTAGGAGCTCACAGAAACTAGATACCTATATATTTACAGAATTGAACCATAATAAAAAGGAAGTATGACTA
>NW_005277207.1:0-414 GCF_000412655.1 Myotis brandtii | reverse complement strand
TATGATATGTTTGATATAAACATGCATTTCATAAAATAATATGCCAAATTTAAAGAAATCAATGAAGAAATATCTTTTTTGAGGTTGACTCTGGCTTACACTGATAGCAGTAACAGTTGATGGCATACTCTAGGCATAGCAGTGAAGTGGAGAGAGTAGGTAATGAGGAGAGGTTCTTATCACTATAAGGACAAATCAAGAGCAGCAAAGAGACAGTGCTGTAACCAGCCAAGAGTAAATTCTTAGAAGATGGAGCACAGTTCCAGGAAGGAGACTTCAGGTGACCCTGGTACCAAGTAGGAAGTGAAGATTGAGAAAATTAGGCACAGAGGTCTAACACCAAAGGACTGGAGTTCAGTCCTGATGCCTAGGGGTTAGAGATAAGAGTTTAGAACTGAGAAGATTAGCAAGAAC
>NW_005277206.1:0-414 GCF_000412655.1 Myotis brandtii | reverse complement strand
CCCAGAAATCAGGATTTTAAAAAGATTCCCAGGTGAGAACCACTGGCCTACAGGTACTGCCCTCCCAGCGGGCTTCTGGCGCTGGCGGACGTGCAGGTGTACCTGCCTCCAAGGGCTGTGCAAAAACACACAGCCAGGTCCACGGAAGAGAAGAGTTCATGCAGCGTAAACCGAATGTAACCTGCTTCCGAGGTAAATCCGATGGAAAGGCTTTTGAGAACAGAGACGGTGCAGCGGTCGGTATGGGCTCCATGCACCGTGGGCCGGCCACCCAGCCCGGCACCTGGCACAGCTCGCATCAGGGGTGTGTCCCTGTCACTGTGCGGAGTTTACCCAAGGGCTGGGGCCTACTCTTTCTTTTTATTTATTTATTTTTATTTTTTAAATATTTTTTAAATTGATTTCAGAGAGGAA
>NW_005277205.1:0-414 GCF_000412655.1 Myotis brandtii | reverse complement strand
TTAGTGGCTCAGCTCTCACACCTACTCTTTTCTTCTTCCAGAGGCAGGCAAAGTATTCTGAGAACAAGCTGAAGTGCACGAAGGCCCGGAATGACTACTTGCTGAATCTGGCTGCCACCAACGCAGCTATAAGCAAATACTACATCCACGATGTCTCCGACCTGATCGATGTGAGCACCTGGCGTCTGGGACTGGAAGGGCCCCACACCAGGCTGGTGCAGATCATCAGCTGAAGGAGGGGCTGGCCCCTGTCCTTCGCTGATGGTCCAGGGTGGAGGGGAAGGGCAGTGAGCGTGTGGGGTCTGGGAAATGAGTTTCTACTTCTGTGGGTGGGAGTGGGCCTGTTGCAGCCCCTACAGAGTTGGGTCGGGCAGTCATATTCAGCGTGCACTTGCCAAGTACACTCTACTAGCC
>NW_005277204.1:0-414 GCF_000412655.1 Myotis brandtii | reverse complement strand
AATTTAGTAAAGGAAGTTGATTAAACAGCATTGCATTTAGGCAAAAAGAGAACATTAAGGCAATGCAGATAAATACGTGTGGGGAGCAACTGTGACCCCCATGGCTGGGGGAGCAAAGGGAAGGGTTAGATTAGCAAAATCTGGAGCCACCCTCCACCCCACCCCCAGAAACTGGGGACAAGGTTGTGGTCACCAGCTGCTGTACCTCTGAGTATGAGGCCAGCACCAGCAGCGATGGAAATAGCTCAAAACTGGAACTAAACTTTGCTGCTGGGGCAAAGGGACATCCTGGGGCAGCCATGACAGGAACAGGGGGCACAGGGAAGGAGCAGATCCCCTTTCTTCCTCCATCTTTCTCATCTCCTTTTATTGCTTCCATCTGCAGAACCTAACAGAAAGTGCTCTCGCAAGAGA
>NW_005277203.1:0-414 GCF_000412655.1 Myotis brandtii | reverse complement strand
AAGAGAGAGAAACATCAATGTGAGAGAGAGACATCAAGTGATAGCCTCCCGCACGTGCCCAGACCAGGCTGAGGATTGAGCCTGCAACTGGAATCAAACCC
The DNA here is from genome assembly GCF_000412655.1 of Myotis brandtii. NCBI lineage: Eukaryota > Metazoa > Chordata > Mammalia > Chiroptera > Vespertilionidae > Myotis > Myotis brandtii. The sequence continues at coordinate 313 of NW_005277203.1, read as the reverse complement.
ATGACCCTTCAGTCCGAGAGCCAATGCTCTAATCACTGAGCAAAACCGGCTAGGGCTCATGGATAGAAATTCAAATCTCCTCCATTCTAAAACCCTATAGAATATTAGATATTAATTTTTATATTGAAAGAAAACCCTTAATGCAAAATAAGGGAGTTTCCATGGCCAATATACTGTTAACCAAGTATTTTCAAAAGGTCCCCAAAAAACATATCAGACACTGGAGTACTATAGACTTACTATCAGTTTGGAGTATACTACCCAATTGGCAGCTTACACCAGAGACCAATAAACACAGTAAAAATATTACAGC
>NW_005277202.1:0-414 GCF_000412655.1 Myotis brandtii | reverse complement strand
TTGCTGATGTCCCTGGATCATTTTGCATACTGTTGATTGGGTACTGGTGCTTAGGGGGTCTTCATTCCCCCATGTGAATTTCAGTTAGTGGATAATAAGTTCTTTCCTTTCTCAAGCGTGGTCCATCAGACCCCCTGGTTTTTCTCTTCCTTTGGGGCCCATACGTGGTAACCCAGTCAGGCCATGAAATCCTAAAATCATGTGTCAATGTAGATCTGCCTAGGAAGAATTTTTTGATCTTGCAAAAAGTTAGAAGTCAGAATGGAATTCATCCCCCTCCAAAGGCAACCTGTTACCCTGATCCAAATGGACTTCCTCCCAGCATCACTTTATACATGCTTTCACTGAGGATCATTAGTATTAAGAAAGAACCGAATAACATTTTGAGGGTTTTTTAAATGGGACCTGACAAAG
>NW_005277201.1:0-414 GCF_000412655.1 Myotis brandtii | reverse complement strand
GCCGGAACACACCTGGAGGTTGTTCAGAGGCTCCATCTTCATGACTGAGCCCACCGTGTTGAGAGGCAGGGAGATCTCCACGGTCTGGTTGGGGCTGAGTGGCGCATGGACCTGGAGGGGAGCAGCGGGGGCCAGACCAAAGCTGTGGAGAGAGAAGTCCCCGTAGGGACGGCAGGGGAGCAGGTGCTGACACATGGGCTCCTCCAGCCCCAGAGCCGGGGCACCGGTTGGCAAGAAGCCTCTCCTGCAAGCCGGCCTCATGCCAGGCTCAGGCCCAAGCCAGAAAGACCAACTTCTGACCCTGACCCTCCAGCCCGAAATGGCCTGGCAGACAGGAGGACAGAGTGTCAGGCGGCTGCAGGCTTGAGCCCATCTCTGCTCCTCTTTGTCCTCTGGGCTAGGCACTGGGCAGAC
>NW_005277200.1:0-414 GCF_000412655.1 Myotis brandtii | reverse complement strand
CACATATGTTTTGTTTACATATGTTTTTCCAATGCAAACAAAATTAATTCAGCTAATAATTTGAAAAAAATAATTTGTTAAACCAATTCAGATATACATCTTAGATGAGAGCATTAAATAGTCAGAAATAAATGAAAAGGTTACAACAACACAAAATAATCATTATTCAAGACATTTTCAAAAATTACTTAGCTTTCTTATAGTATCCAAAGTTTTTATTAAATTAATGTCGGGAAACATTGATATGCTATTCTTGAAATTTAAAGCAGGGTTGTCTGCCTCTAGAACTAAAAACTTTAACACCTTTGGGTTTGATCTGCACACTTCCATATCTTATGAAAATAAAATTAGCCGACACTACTTCGGGTTAAGCGGCGTAACAATGCTATGGAGGTTGCACCTTTGTTTCTGAAT
>NW_005277199.1:0-414 GCF_000412655.1 Myotis brandtii | reverse complement strand
CTATGTGCAAGGAGGGGAAATCTGATGAGATTCTGGTACAGTTTCCCTCAAAGAGGAACATGCTTAAGGCCTTTCGGCCTCCTTACAGGACAGCAGCATGAGTGTTTATAACATGCTTTTCAACTTGGTGGGGTTTGTGTGTGTGTTGTTTTGTTTTTCACTTCTATCGCAATCACACATTTATTGCTGGTTTGCTCCCAGCCCTCCATATGGTTGCTGAGGGAGACCATCTGTAGGGGGAGGACTCAGAACTGATGAGGCAGTTGAGGGGCTCCAGCTGGGAACCTAAAATGTACCTACACTTCACAGACTGGGAGTGCTGGGGGGCAGAAAGAGGAGACACTAGAAAAGGGAAGGAGGGATCCAGGGACTGTAACAAATGTGGTCAGGGTCGAGTTGGGGGGGGGGGGGGGG
>NW_005277198.1:0-414 GCF_000412655.1 Myotis brandtii | reverse complement strand
CACCACCATCACCACCACCATCATCACCATCGTCATCACTGATGATGGTGGGCTGTAAACTGACGCAGCCGTATGAAAACAGTGTTTTCACTACATTGTACACCTGACTCTAATATATGTCGGTTATACCTCAATTGTAAAAGACCATAAAATGCTTTTTCAACAACAAAAAGGAATAAATATGGAGTAAATCCACACAGGGAGGAACGATCGAACAGAGGAAGCCTTCATCACTGCCTCTTATCAGGCAAAATTCAGGGGAGGCGAGCTGCTTCCCACTCTTCCCTGCCCATTACCTGCCTCAGTGCCGCGGGCCCACCATCACCTCACTAATGCTTGTGGAATGAATAAATGGGTGCTTACCTGAACATGTACACTCCTGGCCTCTCTCATACTGTACAACATAGTGCACAG
>NW_005277197.1:0-414 GCF_000412655.1 Myotis brandtii | reverse complement strand
GCCTTCCAGGAACAGTAGGAAGAACTTTCCACAGCGTCTCGTTCTCAGCATCCCTGATTCTCTTCATTGGTCCTCAGGGCCTCGGCTGAAGCAGGGCCCTATGAGGACTTGGTCTGTGTGCACAGGGCCCCTTATTGGGCATTTCCACCCCTGAGAGTTCGGGGATGGCAGGGAGGCGGCCCAGGGACCTGGCGGGAGGGTCGGGCCGAGAGGCTCAGGACAGGGCTTTGGGGCCGGGCAGCCCTCTGTGGGGTCTTGGGCAGGTGCACGTGGGCTTTCCTGGGTGACCCAGGGCGTGACTCTGCCATCCGCACGCTCATGGGGCAGAAAACATCTGCTTCTTCCTGGCGGTGTTCTGAGGCTTTAATAAGATCAACACACGTAGCCCTGGCTGGTTTGGCTCAGTGGATAGAG
>NW_005277196.1:0-414 GCF_000412655.1 Myotis brandtii | reverse complement strand
ATCTAATTCTAGATGTGCCTCTGATATGCTGGGCAGTCTGCTCAGCTGTATTGCTCACTGCAGAGTTGAGGATGATGGGAAAACCAGCTTGCAAATATGTGAACACTGCTGATAACTCCCATTATTATGATTTTGGCATAGGAGATTTTTATATGTTAATTTAAAAAACCCTTGAGCTTATTTAATATTTTAAAATTAGCAGTTTGGGAGGCATGCATTGTGTGTGTTCTTGCATACTTGTATGTGTAAGTCTAGTTACTGAAGGAGGACCAGTTGTACATACCAATGCATCTATGTTATAACACACCATGCCTATTATGAGCACGCAAACTTACAAGGAAATGGCAAAACATCTTGATTAGAAAATAGCCCTCTAGGCCGGCTGGCGTGGCTCAGTGGTTGAGCATCAACCTA
>NW_005277195.1:0-414 GCF_000412655.1 Myotis brandtii | reverse complement strand
GTGTAGCTCTACGTGGGCTCTCGAATTCTCGCCGGAATTCAGCATTTGGCCTTTGGGTATCAAAAGATTAAAAACGAGATCTCAGAAAGCTCAGTGTCCAGTAGCTCTCTGGCCGGTCACCTGCAGCGGCGACAGGCCTGCCCTGACGCTGGGTGGCCCTGGCGGCTGGCCGTCGGGAAGTGAGCAGTAAACATGGCGCAGGTGTGGCGATGTGGGGGATGCTGAGTGTCAGGGGTCAGAGACACCCCGAGAGGGGGTCGCTTGGCTTAGCGCTACAGCACGTGAAGGCAGATACACATAGAGTCCCGTGTGAGAGATGATTCATGGTCTCCGACCATTTGAAAAAATTGTGCTTTCTCCGGAATTTGATGTGCTGAAAACCGCCCCCCGCCCCTGCGTAGTTGCAAAATGAAA
>NW_005277194.1:0-414 GCF_000412655.1 Myotis brandtii | reverse complement strand
ATTCAATGGTACACATATAGCAATTAAAATAAATTAACTTGAACTACATGTGTAATTAGGAATAAAATTTCCAAAACATAATGTTGAGCATGAAATGTTAATGCAAAAGATATGCAGTCTGATATTATTAATATAAACATGAAAAACATGCAACGCATACATGGGGATGATAGACATCAAATTCAGGGTACAATTACATCTAGGGAGGCAAGAAAGAGAGGGAAATGAGGTGTTGAAGGGTTCCCCATAAGGCTTAAACCGTAACTATAATGTCTCTTTAAAATAAATTAAGCAAATACGGAGACATTAAATTTAACAAAACTAGATAGTGGCTATACAGATGTCCAATGTCATTATTCTTTTGACTTCTTTGTATGTTTGAGATATTTGATAGCCTTTTTAAACAGAAAAAAA
>NW_005277193.1:0-414 GCF_000412655.1 Myotis brandtii | reverse complement strand
ATGGTGTTTGGAATGTGACTTTGGGAAGGAGTCAGATCTGAATTCAAATGTGTGTTTTCATCCTCACCAACCTTGTGGCAAGATTAAACAAGTTGTGTCTTTGACCTTTCCTTGGTCTTATAATTGGTATTAACATCCCTTTGAATTAGTGTCTGAAGTCAGCTACCCCTGAGATAGGAATTAATATATAAATACATTTTAAAGAAATTATTCATGGGAAAGACCAAGGGAAGCTGGTAGAAAGGGAACAAGCCAAATGAAGAGTGGAATATTCAGGTAATTTCCAACTTTAGTATGATCCCAAGGGGAGCTATGGAGTATAAATTACACTCCAGAGTTTGCACTATGTCAAAGTAAATGAGCTGAGCTTTCATATGTTTTTTAATGTTTTTATTAATTTCAGAGAAAGGAAGG
>NW_005277192.1:0-414 GCF_000412655.1 Myotis brandtii | reverse complement strand
CAGGCTGAGCTCAAAAGGTTCGCCATCACTGGTCTAGTTACTATTCACTGTCTACATACTGCTTACCGCCTAGTAGTTACTATTTAGTTTCTGACCCCAGCTCTGCTTCCGGGAAAATTTAAGATTGTTCTTTTGACAGGTCATCACAAGGTGAGAGACTATGGATGAAAAAATTCTCCCTGTGGGTTCTAAATATTTAGAAACAATTGCCCCTTCCTGCCTGAGGCATAGTTCCCATACCCAATGCCCACAGCAGGATACTGTTCCTCTCTGAACCTCTGGGGTGACCCTCCTTTAAGGCAGGGCCCCTTTTATTGTCCCTGGCTTCCCCCGGAGCATGAATGCAGCTCATCTGTCTTGTTTGCTTGATTGGCTAAATATTGTCTCTTGTTCATCAGGGAGTCTAGAACTTCT
>NW_005277191.1:0-414 GCF_000412655.1 Myotis brandtii | reverse complement strand
ATTTTCCATACAAACAACTGCAGACCTACTTTTGCCCTGCCCTGTACATATACAAATGGACAGAGTGAGACATAGTTACAGTAATGACACCCTGGCAGCAATAAGCACACCTAGTCCTCAGATCTTGGTTTCTAAACAACAATCTCTAACCAATGAACCACGGACGGCTCCTTGGAGAAATGGCTGGTGCCAGAGTTTCATGAAGCAAGAAAAATACGAAACGAGCAGGAACATCCTGTCATGCCGGAAAGGAAGGAGGTGCCCCGAAAGCGATGGTCCCCCAGGAGTCAACCTTGAGCTCCCAACGCCAAAGACGGGGACCATTTGGTCAAGGAAACAAATAATAACAGTCCTAGATTACAGCGCACAGAGTAAGAGAAATACTCACGAGTCTACAATGATAATGGTTTTTTG
>NW_005277190.1:0-414 GCF_000412655.1 Myotis brandtii | reverse complement strand
GAAAAATATCCTCTGGTGAGGATTAAAAACAGACAAAACAACAACAACCCATCTATGTGGTAAAATGTATCAGAAGTAGCTAGAGTTAATGGATATTTACCTATGTATATATCAATAATAACCCTCTTCCAAATAAAGAAATAGAACACTTTCTGTACCTCAGAGGACTCCTTTATATTTCCACTCAATCACTATCTTCAATGGAAAGCACTGACTTCTAATATCATAGCATAATTTTGCTTGTTTTTGAATTTTATTATAGCAGAAACACAGAGTATTACTCTCTTTTGAAAACACATACTTTGTCTATAGTAAATAATACATTTATACTATTTATTAAAAAATACAGGAAGTCCTTCCAAAATGTATACATTCTTTAATAGCTGTTCACTCAATTTTGAAAATGAAATGTAT
>NW_005277189.1:0-414 GCF_000412655.1 Myotis brandtii | reverse complement strand
GGAGGACACTTCTCTGCCCTCCTGGCCCTGCAGGGTCTGGCCCAGCACAGCTGCCCTCCTGCGCCTCCCCTGGCCCATCTCCTGCCTCCTGCGGCACCAGGCCCATCAGTGGGGTCCGGCCACATGCAGGTCTGCACACAGGCTTGCAGGCCCCTGACCCAGCTTCTGCCCAGGGCTCAGGGGACGCCAGGCTCTGCCATCTGTGCCAACGGCCCGGATGGGAGTGAGGCGGGGCGGGGCTTGCCAGTCCAGCCTGAGCTTCCAACAGCACTGCCCCCGCCCCTCCGCAGCCCCAGGGCAGCTTGCCCAGCCCTGTTCTGGGCACCAGGAGAACATGGCCCCTCACCTAGGCCCCTGGGCAGCAGAGGGTTCTGGAAGCTCCAGTCCCAGACTGCAGGCAGAGTGGGAAGGCTC
>NW_005277188.1:0-414 GCF_000412655.1 Myotis brandtii | reverse complement strand
GAGGGCACAGCTGGGGGCTGTGTGGAGTGGAAGTGAAGCCGGGTGGGGCGGTGGGAGGGGAACTGGGTGAAATGCACAGAAGGATCAGTCGGGTGGAATCGGAGGGATGAGCTGGGAGGGGCCTGTGATGTCATCGCAGACCTTTGGCAGTTCGGGCTGAGGTTTCGGGCTGATGGAGGCCACACTTCCGTGGCTGGGGGTGAGCGTCGAATGCCGCCTCATGACTCACGCAGGCGGCCAGTCCCCGCTGCCCAGCTCCTGGGCCACCCGACCTCATCGCTGGCGGCTGCTCCCAGCACTGGGCCTCCTCTCATCTCTTTCTCTTTTTTTAATGTTTTTATTGTTTCAGAGAAGAAAGGAGAGGGAGAGAGAGACACACATCCATGATGAGAGAGGATCATGGATCGGCTGCCT
>NW_005277187.1:0-413 GCF_000412655.1 Myotis brandtii | reverse complement strand
CTTCATGACAATATTCACTATTAGGAACACAGCAAAATTAAAGCTAAGCCTCCCTTTGAGGCAGAGCTAACTAGCATATGTGCAATAATAAACCCAAAAGTAGAAGAAAGAGAGCTGGGCAAAAGTAGTATAATTATAAGACTTAGTGGATAGGTATTTTCCATAATTGGTTAAAAACATTAAGCCACCGGGTCAAGAAATTCTATAAAAATCAAACAGGATTAAGAAAATCGATATTCATGTTTAGATAAATATTTAATTAAATAGGGACATATAGGTACTTTATAACATGATTTTGAAAAAGAACTGGCTTAATAAGCTAGCCAGAGTTATAAGAAGAGAATAAGCAAAAATTAATATAAAAGTAATCTGAAAATAAGAGAAGGGTTGGCCCTATGAGATATTAAAATAAA
>NW_005277186.1:0-413 GCF_000412655.1 Myotis brandtii | reverse complement strand
AGATCTAGAGGTAATAGACAATTATTAGATCCTTGTTGGTGATAGGAAACATAAAATATTATCTTGTTTTCAAATGAACAAGTTATTTAAATTTGCTGAATCTGTTTTTCTGTCTGCAAAAATGGGAATCTAGTACCTGTACAATTAAGTGAGATGGTTACATATATGAAGCATAGGGTTTGTGAAATTTAAGGTGTTCTGTAAAAGGAGTGTATAGCCTAATGAAATTAGTTATTGCCTTCTGGGCAGATAAAACACATTATGAAAATAATGACCAATGGTCATGTAATTGTATATGAAGAGTACTCTACCAGATCTAGGGGTGGAATTTCTCTCTCTGTAGGATTTGTTCCCTGATCATCTCAGTGGGAAATATGTGACTAGAGTAATGGTTTCCAGAAGTGAAAGTAGAG
>NW_005277185.1:0-413 GCF_000412655.1 Myotis brandtii | reverse complement strand
ACATGTAGGGCCTGCCAAAGAATGCAAGGCTCCCTACCTACAAAAGACTGCTTTCTGAACTAGGAGTCAATGATAAACTAGGTTAGATTTATTTTAGGTAAAACACAAGATGGAAGATGACTTACGTTATAAATTTTTTTGGCTTTATTTTGTTGGTTGTTTTTTTTTTATACCCACAAATGTTCTTTACACAGTGAGTTCATGGACAGTGTTCAACATGTGATTTGATTTACATGCCACTTTCCAGTAATCTCATAGCACAGTAATTAGATTGGCTTGCTTCCCAATATTGCAGATGTGGGCTGTGACAAAGTCACATATATGAAAATAAAAATTTGAAAACTTAAGTTATGAGCTCTTACATGGATCTACATATTGAGTTGAAATCAGGATGGATATTCATGAGTAAAGGT
>NW_005277184.1:0-413 GCF_000412655.1 Myotis brandtii | reverse complement strand
TATCTCTCATCATGGAGGACTCTATAAGACAAAACCTAGTTACAGAAACAAATTTAAGGGTGGGAAGCAAAAAAATAAAATAAAATAAAAAAGAAAACATTTTGAACCAGTTAAGAGCATTCTTGTTATTACTTTTTGTGGTAGAAAGGGAACAACAACAACCTAAGAGTCGTGTTGAAACAATCAAAACTCCCTTGGTCCTACTTAAAAGGAATAGAAGCACTATAGTGGGATGTGGGTGGCTGGGGATGTGTTCAATTGTTAAGAGGAACAAGGCTGCAGAAAGAAGAGTTTCTTCTGCTAGGGAATTGGTGCAGGTTCTAGCAGATTGAGAAATTAAAAAACTGAGGTAATGGAAAACTTTGGGGACAAACACATGCTAGATCAGTGGTCAGCAAACTCATTAGTCAACA
>NW_005277183.1:0-413 GCF_000412655.1 Myotis brandtii | reverse complement strand
TATCATGAACCCTGCTTATCCAAGGGAGGTCAAGCCTGCGATGCTCTTGAAGTCACCTTTAATATTAATTCCTAATGATGGCAAGAGTAAAGACTGCATATGCAATGTTTTAGGATAAACAGAAAAATATGGTGTAATGGAAGTTTTTTTTCTTCCTGGTGGAAGACTTAGAAATCAAGTGAGTCTTTAAACTTACAGTGTAAGTGCTCACACCTTCAAGGGCCTACTGTTTCACTTTGAGTTGTGAGGGCATCTGGTGTGTATTGCAAATGGAAGAGCAGTTTGATAGCCATCTGTCCCCAAGAAACGCAGCTCTGCCAGCAAGATGAAGCCAAAATGACACCTGCTTGGACCAAGAGTTGTGAATTAGGCATAACTTTCGACACATAGAGTGCTCCCTAAAGAAAGCAGCA
>NW_005277182.1:0-413 GCF_000412655.1 Myotis brandtii | reverse complement strand
AAATATCCTCAGGTGAGAATTAACAAAAAACAAGCAAACAAACAAAGACCTCCACCATAACAATGGTTTGTCGTGGTTTCTATATTTGCTTAATTTCTTATCTAAACCAAATCACAAAGCTCATACATTTCCCTAAAGGGCAATGATATTCAGTCAGCAAACAGTTGCGCGCTGTGACTGGTACTGTAGCAGGTCATGCGGACACAACAGTGAGTGAGTTAGACACGTCTTCCTTGCCTTTACGCCACTTATTTCAGTTGTGGCCGTGCCAGAACTCAGTCAAATGAGAGGGCAGTGAAAAGTAGTCATAGCTTCAGTGTGAGACTGCCCTGGACTTGAATTCTGGCATCACCACTGCACATCTGCGGGGACTTGGGAAACCTTTCTTTGCCTCTCTGAACCTTGTTCTCTTT
>NW_005277181.1:0-413 GCF_000412655.1 Myotis brandtii | reverse complement strand
TTCTCCAGTGAGTTAGAATATAGGAAGCACTTATACCAAGTATTCTTGGGCAGTGCTCCATGGTGGAGAGGCCCTGTGTTGAAATCCAAAACTAAGCCACCCCTGCACCATCCTCTCCACCCCAGGAGTTCAGCCCCTCCTCCCAGGAACTGCTTTTATCCAAGGATGTTGCAGTTGTTTCAACCGTGGTGGTGGGTTGAAGAGAAGCAGGTTGCTGAGGTGCTTGACAGCTCATCTGCACTCATGCTGTCCATTCTGTAGCTTCTGCAGCTTCCAGGATATTATCTTGTCACTGTGGCAACAGAAGAGAAGGCAATGATCTGTTCAGGGCAATCAGGAGAGAGAAAAGAGCGCCACTAGAAAATGCCCTGACAGCTTATCCCCACTTGGGGCTATAGAGCATGTCTCATCAT
>NW_005277180.1:0-413 GCF_000412655.1 Myotis brandtii | reverse complement strand
TGGTGGGACTATAATTTTCAATCTCCTGATTTTTGTGATTTTAAAGAGCTGGCCACAGTGCTATATAGTTCTCTGATTTTATTTCTTCGATACAAAAAAAGCAAAATGAATGATTGTGATTGAGTCATGCAGCCCAGTTGCTTGCATATGTAATAGGGCTTCTAAATTATCACATAAACACAGCTGCAGTTTTTCAGTCTGAAGCTTTGAGAAGCATGCTGACTGGTAAGTGGGGGTATTTGGAGCTCTAAATTTAAGAGTATTATTATGAGCTGTGATAGACAATCATTCCACCTTATTTAAATCTCTGAGCAATTGTAAGACTAGAGGGTGTCTTGCTTAATTATTCAGGTTTCTGATCTATGCCCAAATCTGAATAAGCAAGTTTAGCTCATATCTTAAAAGATGACAAA
>NW_005277179.1:0-413 GCF_000412655.1 Myotis brandtii | reverse complement strand
AGGAACAAATAAATGAAATAAATAAATTTTTCTAAATAAAAATTCTAATTTTTTCTGACTTTAAATAGCCATTTCTTATCTTTACTCTTAAAAATAGTTAATCCCTAAAGTGCTTATAAACTTTTATAGTTGGAACAACCTAAAACTATTTTCTTGGTTAAAATAATAAAATCCTTCAAAAGGGGTATTGAGTATGTTTGTATTTTTAAACTCAAGAAATCAGAATTTAATTTTGAGAACATGTTTACATGACCTAAAATAATGATTATATGTTCCAAGGCTAAAAAATCACCAAAATTCATGCAAGAATAAGTGTATGTGTATATCCATTAAAAAATGAAGGAAATATAGCCCATCTTATACTGTCCTGAAAAGGAAACTGAAACGGTAACAACTTTAATTTTTTAATCAAT
>NW_005277178.1:0-413 GCF_000412655.1 Myotis brandtii | reverse complement strand
TTTCTATTTCCCTCTCCCTTCCTCTCTGAAATCAATATTAATAATTTTTTTAAAAAAAATCAGAGAGGCAGGCAGTGACCGGTGTCGTTCTAAACGACGGAGAGGTTAACAATAATACGCGACATTGTAACTAGGAGCCGGGCACCACGCAGAATGCTACCCGGATTGTCTTACTTCATCCTTACCACCCGCCATGAGGCAGGCGCTGTATGATCCTTGCTTTCCAGATGAGGAAGTGGAGGGTTGGGGGGGTGGGGGGGTGTTCCTTACTCAAGGCCACAGCAGGAATATACTACAGCCCCCACTTCAAACCCTTTAGGACCAGCGTTCTCATTTGATGAATTAGAAAACATGCAGAGAGGGGACACAGCTTGAGCTTTTATCGTTTAACGTCAGGTTGTATTGAGTGCTGC
>NW_005277177.1:0-413 GCF_000412655.1 Myotis brandtii | reverse complement strand
TCATAACGACTGGTTGACTGGTTGTTCTGGTCATTCCACCGGTCGGTCTCTGGGCTTTTATTATAGACATTTTCTGTCCTATAATTATTTCTGTTATTTTAAAACTCATGGATTTTGACTTTCTTCTATTAGTGTTAAATATTTCTAAAATTTTTCTTAACTTCAGAATTAATATTGTAGAAAAATCTCTAGAATTTTCCTATATACACACTGAAATTAACAAATCTTGATTTTCGAATCTCTCTGAACTGAACTTTGTATATTTTAATGGTGTTTTAGATATATATTTTTTCTTACATTATTATTTATACCTTCCATATTTTCTTTCCCAAGAAGGAATATTATAATATTTATATTCAGTATTATAATTAATGTGCATAGATAAACTTTTCTTTATTTTGACTTGGTTTCAA
>NW_005277176.1:0-413 GCF_000412655.1 Myotis brandtii | reverse complement strand
TTTTTTTAGCTAGAACAAATTGAAGATATATTAACTTGAATCTGATAAGAAAAGCCTGAATAAAGAAAATCTATTTGGAGTCCAAATGTTTATTGGCTTGCAGCTCACCTTAACATAACTTTTATTGACTTTCTCATTTCCTAGGATAGCTCTTCAGTAGTTAAAACTCGGCCTGAGTCCTCTCCTTACTCCATCTCACTCATTCTCAGCAGAGAAAAATCAATGTCATTTCAAAAAAAACTCCTCAAATATCTTCCTTTTTGGCTACTAACTTGTGTAGATCTTGTTTGGCTTTTAAATGTTTCCAGGCAGCAATTCCAGGCTAGGAATGCGTGTTTCGGAGCCCTGGCCTACCACTCATTAGCTGTTTGCCTGTTTCCTCTTCTGACAGATGGGAACTGTTGTCAGGTTTC
>NW_005277175.1:0-413 GCF_000412655.1 Myotis brandtii | reverse complement strand
CATAGCTAACACTTGGTCAGATCAATGTGTGTAGTAGGATCCATGACAGAAATCAACCACATCATGAATAATTTGTGCAAAATGTATTCCCTAAGCGCCTGCCATGGGCAAGATGCTCGAGCTCCCAGGGAGCTAAGATGCGGCTGATGGAGACAGATAATGACAACACCATGGGGTCTGGGCTGAAACAGGTGTATGAGGGGCCAAGGGGACATGAGAGAGGAGAGATATGGGCATTGTGATAAAAGAGAAAAAAAAGCAAAGGGAGAATCAGGAAAGGTTTCTTAGCAGAGGCATTTGAGCTTGGTCCTAATGGAGAAATGGACGACTTCCAGAAAGAGAAGAGTGGAGAATGCATCCGGGGCAAGAAGATGCTGGTGGAACCCAGCACAGGGATGCAGCAGGGCCCACCT
>NW_005277174.1:0-413 GCF_000412655.1 Myotis brandtii | reverse complement strand
CTTCTTCAGATCCTGAACCCTAGTAAAAGGATGCAGCATGCAGTAGTCTCTACCCCACAGGGAAGGTCACACGAATAGACAGAGGCCCACTCTGAGACAAAGATGGACATGGAAGACTGGACAGGGAGGGTTAAGCAGAAACATTCATTTTTTAAAAATTATTTTAGTGTCCCTAGCTGCACGAGGTAACTCTAAAGGAATTTCATGGCAGTGATGCATTGACAGTAACCATAACAAACACAACCCCCACCCCCCAAAGAAAACAACAAAAATAAACAAAATCCAAGCCCATCTCAACTCTGGACCAGACTGACTAAATCCCCACGATATTCTTCACAGAAAAAAGTATTCCCTGAGCCGGAATGTTCTCTGACTCAGTCTCTTTTGTTCTGTGTCCAGAATTCAATGTCTTC
>NW_005277173.1:0-413 GCF_000412655.1 Myotis brandtii | reverse complement strand
GGTGATTCTGATGTGCAGCCAAGGCTGAGAACCACTGTTATAGAGGATATGATCTCCTTGAAATCAGGCCGCCAGTCCCTTCCCTCTGCAGTTATGATTTTGACATAAACCAGGTAGATGCTGGGAACCTTACTTGCCTGGGACTTTTTCCCTGACTTATTTGAGGCTCTTGGAAAAGTTCAATTGGAGCCTTTTTTACTTCCTTGTGCAACCTCTGGCAGGAAAAGCCAAGAAAACACTTGGATAGAATCGTTTTCGGAGAGAGAAGTGGGACAAAGTTCAGATGTTGGGAAAGAGAAATGAAAGCTACAGCCATAGAGGCAGGACCTTCCCAGGTGCTGAAACTCAGTTCACCGTCCTCAGCGGGTGACCCAGAGGATGAGTCATCACAGTGCAGGAAAGAAAGAAAAAAA
>NW_005277172.1:0-413 GCF_000412655.1 Myotis brandtii | reverse complement strand
GTGGTGAGGAGGAGATGGGTCGGCGTTGTCAGACACGGCAGGGCTCCTTCATCCCTGGCCCAGACTGCGATGCAGAGCCAGTTGGGCCCACTGCAGCAGGGCCTAAAAGTACGTGGGGATTGTTTTGAAGTCAGTGTGGACCCCCAAGTGGAACATCTTCGCCCCCAGGGCAAACCCCTTCAGAACCCTTGGAAAGTCAGAGTTTCGCTTTTAGCAAGCCCCTGCCGAGGTGAGGGAAAGCCCCACAGCAAGCAGTCCTCTCCCAGGGAGAATCCTGTTGCCGGGCTGTGCCTACTCACGCCTCCTGTGTCCTGGACCTCCCTTCCCACTGCTAACCCCTCAGCGCCAGCCTCCTTTGTTCTCCTGCCTTTTCCGACCCCACTGCTCTCTTGTTTTGGAGGGTGGGTGCACTT
>NW_005277171.1:0-413 GCF_000412655.1 Myotis brandtii | reverse complement strand
CCCTGAGGGGTCCCAGACTGCAAGGGGGCACTCTGCAAAGTTGCTGTCACTTGGCAGCTTCTGCGTTGAGTATCTGCCTCCTGGTGGTCAGTGGGTGTCATAGCTACTGGCCAGTCAGCCTGTCCCTTAGGCTTTTATGTATATAGATTAATTGAATTATGTTTCTTTCTCCTTTGAATTCCTTGCAGGCAAGGCTACCATTCTTACTGGAGTCCTTGTTGCTTGCAAAGGGTTCAATAGATGTTTCTTAGTTAAATGAAGGAATAAAAATATGTATGTTATCCCAGAAATTGCTAAATCTCAAAACGATAACCCTATATCTTGTTTTCTTTGCTTTTTAAAATAAAGTATCTGTACCAAAACTTAAGTAATATCATATTCTAAGACAGTGGTTCTCAACCTTCTGGCCCTTT
>NW_005277170.1:0-413 GCF_000412655.1 Myotis brandtii | reverse complement strand
ATATTTGCTGTCTAATTACTAGGACCTTTCTGGAGATGGAATTTCAACAGTCAAGTAAATACTATGGCAGATCTAGATATGATGCCAAGCTTTAAGGATGAAATGATGTTCTACATGAATGAATGTTGATTTTGCTTGGAAACATGCAATGATGATTTTTTAAGATTGTCCATTTCATTTGTTTTATGTTATTTATTATAGGGCAAGGAGGATTGATGGTAACCTTAAGGGTTCATTTCATTCATTTTCATGGTTTTTGTTTATTTGATTTACAAAATTTCAGACCTTGAAAGGCTCTTGGTAATGATCTCACTCAACTCTTTTATTTTAGAAGAGAAGAAATAAAACCATGGATTTTGAATGGCTCTGCCTAGTTATCAGCAATCTGAAAGGTCATGATTAACTAATAATAA
>NW_005277169.1:0-413 GCF_000412655.1 Myotis brandtii | reverse complement strand
CTGAGCCAAACCAGCTAGGGCTCAAAGTAAAATTAAAAATATCTATGCCTTGTTACAGTTCAGTAAAAAGCAAAATCAACATATGGACCAAGATGAGCTCTTTCAAGAGAGAATTTTAATATTAGACATGACAGAAGACAGGAGTATGCTTATCTCTCCTGCTGCTGTAAATTAGCCTGCCCTTTACTAGCCACCTACTCTGTGTCATGTACTCAAATAGAAGCTAGATACAAAATAAGACACAGCCCTTGCCCTCAAGTGGCTTACAGAGCAAGGCAATGTGCTAAGTACTCTGCATGTTGAAATTATTACGGACATCGTTTTACCTGTAGAAAGTTTTCTGACTTACAAAGTAATTCCAATACCAAAAACCCTGTATGGTAGGTAGCACTATCATCTCCATTTTATTTTTT
>NW_005277168.1:0-413 GCF_000412655.1 Myotis brandtii | reverse complement strand
ATAAAAGGAAGTGACTCACTCTTCCTAGGGAGGTCAGAAAGGTGAATCCTATCATGACGGCTTATTTGTTGATGACCAACTTCTAGAGATTTGACTTCAGAATGATACCCAGTCCCTCTGGTTATTAGCACAGAGTCAAGGAGCACAGAACAGGATCCTACCTGTGAGTTTTAACAAGACTGATTTGTTGGCAGCCTCTACATTTCCAAGAGCTCCCCCTAATCCCAAGCAGCTAAAAACTGGGTGAACTGAAGACCTAGGAGCTGGTGGGTCTCAAACCCAGCTGCACAGTGGAAGCCCCGGGGGAGCCAATGCCCAGGCCATACTTCAGACCAATTAAATCAGAATCATTGGGAGAGGAGTCACAGTTGTTACCTTTAAAAAGTACACACACACACACACACACACACACA
>NW_005277167.1:0-413 GCF_000412655.1 Myotis brandtii | reverse complement strand
CCAATCCTAACCCCAGTACCTCATAATGTGATCTTATTTGGAAATAGGCTGGTGAAGATGCAATTAGCTAATTTAAGATGAGGGTAAAATGGAGTACGGGGAAGCCCTGAATATAACTGCTATCCTTATAAAAGGGAAAATTTGGATATAAACATGAACACAGTGAGAACACCATGTGAAGATGAAGGCAGACATCAGTGTGATGTTTCGATAAGTCAGAAATACCAACAATTGCTAGCAAACCACCAGAAGTTAGAAGAAAGGCATGGAACAGATTCTTCCTCTCAGATCTCAGATCTCCAAAGAAACCAGCTCAGCTGACACCTTGATCTCAAACTTCTAGCCTTCAGTACTGTGGGGCAATACATTTCTGTTGTGTAAGTCACCCAGTTTGTGGTATTTTGTTATGGCTG
>NW_005277166.1:0-413 GCF_000412655.1 Myotis brandtii | reverse complement strand
TCCTTCTGTGCATCAGGTGCACCACATAAAGTAAACCTATTATGTGCTAAATGTTCTGCCTGCAAGGTGAGGCACCTCCCTCCCCTCAGCTGTCTGGACCAGATTCCTGGGGGTCAGGCAGAGAGGCCCAGGTGACAGCATCCCCAGGAGGGAAGAGGCCTGTTTGACATAAGAGCAAACTGAAGCTCAGTTGTAGAGCTGGAAGGAGCCCAGGTCTGTCATACTCCCAGGCCCACGCCTGTTCCCTCTGCAAGGCTCCTCCAGCCCCACCCATAAGGGACTGTGCCTTATGAATCCAGGGACCTTTATAGTGGTGACACTCGGGCAATAGGGTGACTCCACAGGGGAGGTAGCTTGAGGCCCTTGCATTTCAACATGGGTTATCCTCTCAGTGGACCCAATGCCCCACTCCT
>NW_005277165.1:0-413 GCF_000412655.1 Myotis brandtii | reverse complement strand
TGGGGCATGTGCCCCACGTTGGGAACCACTGGTCTAACCACACCTGCTCTGCCGCTTCCCTAAATTCCTTCGTGGTGGTTATTTGGGTCATTTGCAGTGGCCCTGCCATGACTTCCTGCTCCTCCTGGCAGTGCTGAGGTCCTAATTCCTTCCCCACCTGTCCTGTTCTTTGGTACCATTTCAGGGTTTCACACCCGCTCAAAGACTACAGATAGCTTTCACCTCAAAGCTTCCTCCTGTGGCAGCTATGGCGCCTCAGTCAAGTCACAACCTCTGTGAGCCTCAGTCTCCGCATCTGTACAATGGGAAGAATAGTAATAGAGCAAACCTCCTTGGGTGCTGCCAGGCTCAAAGGAGATCAAATGTTCAAAGCATTTAGACAGGGTACAGGGTACAAAGCATTTAGCCCTTAA
>NW_005277164.1:0-413 GCF_000412655.1 Myotis brandtii | reverse complement strand
CTAGACTTGTCAAGGTGGGAGTCTGTTGGCCCAGAAAAGACTCAGTTACTGTAAAGCCATCAGATGTGGCTTAAGAAGGCCTTGAAGAAGTCATATTATTTTTCTGTAGTGCTCTCCATTTCATGTTAATCTCTACACATTTGCCAATATTTCCCAAAACCAGTTAGATCACTTTGAAAGAAATCCATATATGTCTAGATTGACTCCCCAGTTCACCTCATTTCTGTGTTCACGGTAAAAGCCTCCTCTCTTCCCTCAAAGTGCCCTGTCCAACTCTACTGACCTTTACTGATTACAGTATGACTTGTTTATGTCTGTAGATTTCAAAGTCTTCAAGGGCTAACTCACAGTCTCATTTATGTGTGCTCCAGAATTTAGCATACAACAGGTACTAAATAAATATTAGTTCAATA
>NW_005277163.1:0-413 GCF_000412655.1 Myotis brandtii | reverse complement strand
CCAATTCTATCATTGACAGCGGCTGAGGACTCTCGGCCTGAAGTTATTTGTACCCCAGTGAGGGTCAAAAATGTCCAATCACAGGGATGAAACTTTAACCAGTCACATGTCAAACCTCAATTAGAAGCTGAGGGAGAATTAGGAGGGACTGGGCCTTCCTAGCCCCTGAGTTTATATGAGAAACACTCCCAGATGTGTCCCATCTGTGCTGGAGTTAATGAATGGGCTGGACTCAGGTGGGCCGGCCTGTAACCCTAGAACCCCTTACAGTTACCGTGTGGCGGGACCAGGGGAGAAGCCTGACCTCCGGGGAGAGGCGATGCTAGGCCTCCTGGAGTGAAGGGCCCGAGGGACCTTCTGTCCGCCCCCACCTGCCCCCTGACTCCCTGCCCAGGTGGCTGATGTAAATGGGC
>NW_005277162.1:0-413 GCF_000412655.1 Myotis brandtii | reverse complement strand
GGATGCCAGGGCCAAATGAGGGGTTTCTATCTGTCCACATGTTAGCTTCACTACCCCCAAAACAAGAGTTACGTATGTGATCTAGCCCAAATTATGTATGTGATCACTTCTAAATTCAAGGGATCACATGACTGTGCAATCTAATATTAAGGGCCATTAAAGTCAATGTTTGCAATTTTACTCAAACACTTAGAATTTCTCAATATAAAACTTAAGTGGTAAGTCAGAAAGCATGTATACATATAAAGAGCTTGCTATGTGCCAGGTACTAGGATATTGCTGGGGATTAGAGATGAATAGGATGAGCTCCCTGCACTTTGTGAGAATGTGTGGTATGAAAACTAACTGGTTTTCACCTTTCTCTCCAATAGGCTGTGAGTAAATATCCCCAGCCTCTTAAGCATTGTCACTAC
>NW_005277161.1:0-413 GCF_000412655.1 Myotis brandtii | reverse complement strand
CAATTTAATAAATAAACATTTAAGAAACAAGAACATAATACGTAACAGCAATTTCTTTTATAGGGAAAAAAAGTTTACTCTGAGTTCAATTAATAGTTCAGATATAAGATTCCATGAATCTGAAATTGACTGCCAGGGTCATCTTGTTGTATATCGCATCCTCTGGCTGAATCCATATTCAGTGGCCTTGACAAAACGGGTGTTTCAGTGATGGGACAATAGACATCTCTGTGGCTCCTTCCCAAGTGCAGTCTCCCTCTCTGTGAGGGCAGCTCTTTCTACTCTGCCCTTACCCATCACATCTGCATCTCCCATTTCACTACCCCACCTCATCCTCAAGAGATGATATCCCTAGATCAGTAAGGAATTAGTTTCTGTCTATGAAGGATGCACAATGAGGTAGCAATACAAAT
>NW_005277160.1:0-413 GCF_000412655.1 Myotis brandtii | reverse complement strand
GGGATTTTCTTTCATACTTTCTGTGCTCGCCCAGCCCAGGAGCCAGCCCAGAAGGTAGGATGTGGGTCCCTTCCCAGAGACCCCCGGCATCTGAGCTGTTAATGACGCTCCATTTTGTCTTCTCGCCTGTAGGTGGCGCTCTGCCTTTGGGGTGGGCCATGGCTTTGTGCTGCTCCCTTCCCATTCCGAAGGCAGTTAGTTACGAGTCCTGGAAAGTACAGCAGGCTCAGCATATTCCACCCGGGGGCTTAAAAACGAGTTCCCTCTAAGCCAGCCTGCCAAAGTGAGAGTCTCCCAGCCCCCAGCCTCCGGTGCGCGCCCCACAAGCACCTCTGTCCTCTATTCTAGGGGACTTGGGAGTGACCTGGGCCTCAGACAGCGGAATGGGGAGTCAGGAGACACAGGTTTGAGTC
>NW_005277159.1:0-413 GCF_000412655.1 Myotis brandtii | reverse complement strand
TAGGTTGACACTCAACCACTGAACCACACTGGCTGGGTTTGGGGTGAAATTTTAAAGCCACAGGGTAGCAGTACCTGACAGTGAGACAGAGTTGGCCATGGGTTGATGGATTGGGAGTAGAGCTGTGGATAATGAGGGTTATTAAATCATTCTGACTACTTCCATACATGTTCAAAATTTTCCATAATAAAAAATTTAAACAGTGAAAAGATATAGGACTCTTTCTCCCATTATAATGCAAATAAACTAGAATCTGGTCTATAAAATCTGAAAACTGTGGGCAAATCAATCACACAAAATTGCAGTAGTTTGGAGTCAGAAAAACCAATGGAAATTAGGTACAAGAGCTCTCTCTTATAACTAAGTGCTTCCCCAGAGAGACATGAATGCAGCTAGCATCTGAGAATCCACTA
>NW_005277158.1:0-413 GCF_000412655.1 Myotis brandtii | reverse complement strand
TAGAGGAGCCTTATCCCTTGACAGGGTCTCATATGTCACAGGACATAACAGGGTTTGTAATTCCTGTGACAGAGGGCTGGTACTTACCACTGCCCTCTGCTCTAAATAGGCCCCTACTTTGTTAAAGTTGGGGTTTGTGCCATTCCCCACACAGACCTGAAAGGCAGCACACATGGCTGTCAACTGTCTCTCATCAAGAGAGCATTGGCTCCCAGTTTTCTTCTATAACTGGGACTAAAATTCGATGGGTTAGCTCACAAGGTAGCCATTCAAACATAGCAGCTATTGCTAACAACGTAGCCAGATCAAGCAGCCTCTGTACACACAGTAGCCCCACTACATAAAAGCAGCCTCATACTGGCTGGTTAGTGACATGCTTTATACTAACTTAGACAAAAGAGGCTTCTTGCCAA
>NW_005277157.1:0-413 GCF_000412655.1 Myotis brandtii | reverse complement strand
GCCGGCTGAAGCCGCCAGTCAGGCTAACATTCGCCTTACAGCCCATCCCAGGTCAAGGGAAACGCATTTAACTAGTGAGAACCTCCTATCTGCAATGGGCCATGCAAGAGAAATTTATCAGCTCGTTCAGGATCCTCTGAGAAGATTCTGGAAACCGATCATGATTTGCCACAATCCTAGCAAATTTCTTTGCTGTCCCCAACTCCTTGGGCCACACCTGGAAGAAACTTCTATTTCAACGACCCCACTTCTGCTGAGTCCCCTCCCCTCAGGTCACCTACTCAGGCACAAAGCGACCCCCTTTAAGTGAACTCCATCACAACCCCAGAGCTCCCCAGCGTGGCTCAATTCTGAAATCAGATGGCCTGTGTTTCAAACTGCGTGCCTGAGCCACTTGGAATGAGATAGGTGGT
>NW_005277156.1:0-413 GCF_000412655.1 Myotis brandtii | reverse complement strand
TTATAGGAAAGTACATAGATGATTCTAAAACTATGAAAAGATGCTCATCTTCACTCTTAATAAGAGAAATACAAATTAAAACTACAATGGAAATACAATTTTTATTTATCCAATTAGCAAAACTTGGTAACACATCCTTTTGGCAAGACTGTGCAGAACTAAGTTCTCTCAAAATAACAAGTAGGAGTGCGAAGTACCACAAACAATATGAAGAGAACTTAGTGGCATTTATCAAAATTATAATTTTATATGCCCTATGACCTAGAAATTCTACTTCTGGGAATTTATGCATTTGCATGCAAAAATGATGCACAAAGCTGATAACTGAAGCACTGGTTATCAGAGCAAATGACTGAATAAAACCCAATGTCTACCAATAGAAGACTGGTTAAATTAATTAGTAAAAAAAAAAC
>NW_005277155.1:0-413 GCF_000412655.1 Myotis brandtii | reverse complement strand
CCACAGTGGGACTCTCACTGGACTTGACAGTAGAAGACCCACATTTCAATCCTGGCCCTTCCTCGTGCAATCGGCACAATCATTAGCTGGTATTTATTGAGGCTTTCTGAATTACACACATTATTCTAAGCACTTTGCATGCATTACCTTTATTTCTCACAGCATCGATATGAACTAATTATTATTATTACTATCCCCATTTTACCTTTAAAGAGCCCAAGACACTGGCAGGTTAGGATACTTGCTTAAGCTGGTTAGTAGCAGAGTTAGGACTAGTGGCAACTCATTAATTCTACTTGAACTTGCATCTTCATCCATGAAGTGGGGATAACAAGCCCCTCAGAAAGCTGTAATAAGGAAATGTGTGTGAAAATACTTATCTATACTAACAAAAGGGTAATATGCTAATTAGA
>NW_005277154.1:0-413 GCF_000412655.1 Myotis brandtii | reverse complement strand
TCCATGTTGTAGCATGTGTCAGAATTCCCTTCCTTTTGGAGATTGAGTAATATTCCATTTACATTTTGTTTCTCCCTTCATTTGTCAATGGACTTTTGAGTTGCTTGCACCTTTTGGCTATTGTGAACAGTGCCGCTGTGAACTTTTCTGTATGGATATTTATTAACGTCCTTGCTTTCACCACTTTGGGATATATTACCCAGAAGTGGGATTGCTGGGTCATGTGGTAAGTCTATATTTATATTTGGGGGGAACTGCCAGACTGTCTTCTGCAGCAGCTGCAGCATTTTACATTCCCACCAGCAACACACAGGCGTTCCAATTCCTCCATGTCCTCACCACCACTTCTTCCTCCTCCACCTCTTCCTCCTCCTCCTTCTTCATAAAAGCCATCCTTAATGAGTGTACATTTT
>NW_005277153.1:0-413 GCF_000412655.1 Myotis brandtii | reverse complement strand
AAACCTCCCACAACTGGGGTCAGTGGACAGCAGCTATCACAGCAGCTGAGTCACTCCAAATTCTCTTCCTCTCTGTCAGGAGGGAAGGTAAGCCATAGGTTCTGAGGTCAGACTGCCTGTATTGAATCTCAGCACTGCCACGTACAAGCTACGAGAGCTTGGTCAAGCCATTTATAACCTCTCTGAGCTTTAGTTTCCTTATCTGTAAAATGGGGGCACAATATCTCTTTCACAGGTTAACTATAAAGACCATCACCCACCAAAAACACTCAGCTCAGTAAGCAATCACAAAAGGCGCACCAATGTCATCAGTAGCATTACTTATGCAAAAATTTGCACTGGTATCCTATGACCCACAGGAAATCACGGTCAAACCCTGACTCTTCCTCATCAATGGCCTAAGCCCGTGGTCG
>NW_005277152.1:0-413 GCF_000412655.1 Myotis brandtii | reverse complement strand
AGGACAGGAGGTCGCGGGTCTGGGGAGATCGGGGACCACGGAGGATGGCGCTCTGGAGCTGGGTCTGCGGAATCCCAAGCCTGCCGCAGCGCGTTGTGGTCCAGGAGAAAGTGCGGCTCCATCGCAGAGATCTTGGGGCAGGAGGACATGAGCCTGGAGCTGATGCAGAGGCAAAGCCTTGGGTGCTGCCTGCAGCCTGGATATTTATGCTCTCCCGGGGGGAGGGGGCGGGTGCCAGCCTCTATCGTGCCTATACCAATTACTTAATCGTGTTCGAGCCCTAAATTTCAACTAAACACTCCAGCGAGTCATTCAATACCCAGTAAGACCCGACCCTCCCCGACCCCCGGTGCATGGACACCCGGCGGCATGTGGGCCTTTTTGCTGGAGGAATTCCTCTGCACTGACACCCA
>NW_005277151.1:0-413 GCF_000412655.1 Myotis brandtii | reverse complement strand
AGGGAAGTGGAATCTAATTCCAGGCTAGGAATAGGAGTCTAGGGAGCTGGCTGTCCCCCAGGAAAGGCAGAGACGCTAGAGACCAGAGGCAGCTGAATGCAGTCCTGTTGGCACTTTCGTGGATGGCTCTGTTGCTGGCAGATGGTGCCTTAATAGATGCATGTTTACCGAGTTGTTGAAAATGTTGTGGGCACTGAACCACAGGCAAGTTTTCATTCCCCTTATTTCTGAAGCAGCAAGAAAATATTTTCTGTGTCTTGGAACAATGCTGCAAATCCCTTGAGACTAGTTGGAGAGTGCTACTTTGGCCTTGTTAGATTTTTTTCTTCTTCAAAGTCTAACTGCAGGATTCAAGAGACCACTCTATCTGTTTATCTACAGGGCGGGGCAAAAGTAGGTCTACAGTTGTTCAT
>NW_005277150.1:0-413 GCF_000412655.1 Myotis brandtii | reverse complement strand
GGTGAGAGGCCTCCTAACCAGGATCAGGGCGGATGGAGCTGAGACGACGTCCGCTCCTCTGTGCCCGGCCGGGTGGTTGGGCCCCTGGGCACAGGGCACAGACCACGGCCCCTTCGCGCTGTCCTGCTCACCCGCAGGAGCATGGGAGCTGGACACAGAGGTCTTCCCCGTCGTGGCCCCACTGCAGCCCTGGGGGCTCCTTTCTCAGCTGCAGGGTTCAGTGGACCCCGAAAACTAGGTCACAATGTGCTCCATCTGCTAGGAGAGAGGGTGAGTGGCACTTGTTCCCGCTCCTCTACCGGACGTGACGGTGACTCGTTGGCCTTGAGGCCCTTGTGAATGTGAGAATCTGACTCAGGACCAGCAGCAGGCCGAGTGGGAACTGGTGGGTGGAGCCTCAGTCACCCTGAGCC
>NW_005277149.1:0-413 GCF_000412655.1 Myotis brandtii | reverse complement strand
TTTGCACCTAGTTTGGAATGGCCAATCATGAGCTGAAATCTTGGTTTCCTTTCTAACAGCTACCACACCTTTTCTGAACAGGAGCGAGAGCCACCGTCTGAATCGAGGAAAATGTCAGTTGCTTGAAAAACTTGCTGCTGATCTTGTGACTACAAAGAAAAAGACAACTCAATCAAGGGAGCCTCTTCTGGGAAGGGGAATCACACCATCCCATGTGAGATCTCATTCTGAAGTATGCATACTTATAAATAATTTCCAGTCTCACCCAGCCTGGGGCATATTCACGCAGACAGAGAGACAAAGGCTTGTTTTCACTGGTGAATCCACCCACCCAGGCTTGCCTTGTACTCTCACAGGGTGCTGATGAAAGGAGTTAGTACTCCAGTCAAGATAGAATGACAGTGCAATTCAGC
>NW_005277148.1:0-413 GCF_000412655.1 Myotis brandtii | reverse complement strand
AAAACAAAAAACAACAACAACCCACAAACTTAAAAAAAAATGGGGCAGAGAGCCTTGAAGGACCACACAGGGAGGGACTGGGCCTGCTGAGGATAGAGTGGAGGAGATAAGAGGTGGAGAGTTGAAGCCAAATCCCTCCACTGGAGGCTCTCCCAGCTCTCAGGGACTCTCAGTGGTTGATTAAAAAAAAAACACAACCCACTACTCCCTGAGGGCCAAGGGCCAAGGGAGGGGGCAGGGGCACAAGTGCTCCCCACATTCCCCTTTGTGTGGGGCAGGGTGGGTAGTATCCCTCTTGGGCATCATGAGGAGAGGGGAAAAGCTGTATCCCACCTCCTTCTTCCTCTCCATTTGCCACAGTTCAGTCTCATTCAAAAGCATTTACTACAAAAGAATCAAATGAAAAACAAAAA
>NW_005277147.1:0-413 GCF_000412655.1 Myotis brandtii | reverse complement strand
GGGGAGCTGTAGGGTAAGGAGCCACTTCCTCCCTCCTCCTGACCTCCCACAATGTTTGTGGATATCCAATAGGGAAACTAGATTTCTATCTCTACCAGTCAGTAATGAAATGAAGTAGTTGTCTCTCTCCTTTTCCCTGTCGGACCGAGTAGTGTCACAGAAAGCTAGATAAAGTAGAGGGTTTAAATAAGATTCAGAGTCTCATAACATAATGCCTAAAGTGTCCAGGCTTCAATCTAAAACCACTTATTGTACCAAGAGCCAGAAAAGCCACAATTTGAATGAAATAAAGATAGTCAACAGATGTTATCACTGAGATGACAGAGAGGTTAGAATAATTTGACACAGAGTTTAAAGTGGCCATGATAAGATATTTCAACAGCATTTACAAATACTTGAAACAAACAAACAAA
>NW_005277146.1:0-413 GCF_000412655.1 Myotis brandtii | reverse complement strand
TAATCCAAAATGACCATTGTCCTTATATGAAGAGGACAATGCCATGTGAAGATAGAGACACAAAGGGGGAATGCTATGTGTGATAGACTGGAAAGATATAGCTGCAAGCCAAGGTCTACCAAGGATTTATGGCCAACACCAGGAGCAAGGATGAGGCAAGGAAGGATTCTACCCAGAGTCTCCAAGAGAATATGGCCCTGCTAATATCTTGATTTCAGACTTCTGGCCTCTAGAATTGTAGAAGAATAATTCTTGTTTTAAGTGACTCATGATGTGGTGCTTCATTATAGCAGTCCTAAGAAATTAATACAGTGACCAACAGCAGATGTTCTGCCAAAGAAAGTCATGGATAGAGGATACCAGAGTACCAACTGGACAACAGAGCTGTAGGGGTCATTCAGAAGTAGTTACTT
>NW_005277145.1:0-413 GCF_000412655.1 Myotis brandtii | reverse complement strand
ATAGTCCAAAGTTCAGATTCTTTAATCACATTGTTGGTCTGTAGGCTGACCAAACTCCATCCTGAAACTTCTAGGGGCCTACTATCAGTGAGCTTATTAGCATAAGAAATACACTCCTATCATTCAGAAAATGGGAGGGGATTTAAAAACTCTTCCTAGGAACCAGGGTGAATTCTTTATTATACAATATTGGCATGTAGTTGGGAAAGGAAGTAAAAAAACAAGTGAGCATTAATAGCAGACTGTGAAGCATCCTCCTATTACCCCTCCTGTAACTGATTCATAAGAAACACAAAAGGCTTAAATGTGGAACAAATGAAGATACAATATGAGTCTGGGTTCTAACTGAGTGTTGCCACATCTTCCCTCTTACTTGGAAGCCACCCATGCATGCAGGGCAAAGCCAACTTGAT
>NW_005277144.1:0-413 GCF_000412655.1 Myotis brandtii | reverse complement strand
AAAGTGTTTTCTGACCCCTGATCTAGAATAGACCTCCAGGGCTCAGGGCAGCTGCAGAGCACAAACTAAGCCAACCTCAGTGTAAGTAAGACGGCCCAGAGGTGAGTTATAGAGATGGGATCCAGAAGGAGCAAAATTCCCATGGGCCTCAGTTTTGGGCCCATGGACAAAAGATGTGGTAGGCTATTTCAGGGCCAACACAGACAGGTTGAGGAGTGAGAGAGGGCATGGGCTGGACCATCTATTTACAAACTGTTCGAGCTCAGCAAATCTGGGACTAGAACTTATTGAAGAAGCAGGCTCAGAAATCTGGTCTCTGTGAGTTTGTTTTTTTGTTTGTTTGTTTTTTATGTTACAGATCTCATTGTCACCACTACAATAAAGTTACTGTGATGGAAATATAACCTGTGTTC
>NW_005277143.1:0-413 GCF_000412655.1 Myotis brandtii | reverse complement strand
CCCTTTATCATCTTTTATTCTAGTATGAGCACCCTCGGGTAGAGAGCCATATTGATTAACTGCATTTTCCCACTAAATGGTGGAGGGAAATGAACAGACCAAACACTATTTGACTTTGAACCCCACTGCCTCAGTAGAGAGCCTGCCATATGAACAGATGCTGACCAATGGTTTTGAATGTCAGAGTGACCAACTAGCCCTGGTTTGCCTGGAACTTTGTCCATTTTGGCAGTGAAATTTCATTGTCTCAGGAAAACCCTCTATCAGGGCAAACTGAAGAGATGCTCACCAACTTGCAGAATTCTGAGTTAAGGTCAGTTCACCTCTTGCAAATCTGCGTAGCACTAGCCTCATCAACCTGGGGGCACAGAGTTTGCAAAGAGCAAACAAACAAAACGTTTTCTGTTAAAAAA
>NW_005277142.1:0-413 GCF_000412655.1 Myotis brandtii | reverse complement strand
GTGAGGCTAACCATGTAGCAGGGGATGTGGGGTCGGCACATCTCAACAGCCAAGAGAGGCTTCCCACACAAGCTGAGGAAGGGCCAGCCTTCGGCTTGGAATGGACTTATTCTAATGACTGGGAATCTGTGGCCCAGGAAACTAGTCCAGCCTTGAGTCACTTCTCTCTCTCTCCTTTCTTCCCTCTAGTTTATTACTTTCCTGTTAATTGCCTGTGGTCTATTCAACATCTCTTTGTCCCTCTTTTTGTCTCCTGGTGTCTGCCTCTCTCAGCATCTGTTCTGTCATGCCCCTAATGTTTTGATTCCTGCCTTGACATGGGCACCGCGGCCCCCACACTGTGAGCAGAGATGTGCCATGTGTACTGTAGGATGTGTGTCCAGAATGGAGGAAAACATACTTGATATATATGT
>NW_005277141.1:0-413 GCF_000412655.1 Myotis brandtii | reverse complement strand
TTGAGAGAGAAATGAAAGAGAAAGGCTTTTTGAGTCATATCAGTCAAAGACAATGTATGGACTTTATTTGGATTTGAACAAACTGCAAAAATATTTATGAAACGCCTGGGATTATTTAGAATACTAATTGGATATTTGATATTAATCAAGTGTTGTTTTGGGAAGGGGGATTGTATTTAGGTGTGTTTATGGTATTTACAAAATGATAATAATGTCTGGGATTTGCTTTAAAATAAGCCAATGACCAGGATGTGGGGAGATAAAGGAAAAAATAATCTAGGGGCTGGAGGTGGTTGTTAAATGAAACAAGAATGACTATATCTTGTTAGGCATTACAGCTGAATAATGGAGAAACAGGAGCTGATTATACTATTCTACTTTTTCTATTTGAAATTTTCCATAATAAAGTTTTT
>NW_005277140.1:0-413 GCF_000412655.1 Myotis brandtii | reverse complement strand
CTCTTGTGATGCTTTGCATTCTAGTGAACATAGGTGAAAAATAGCAAACAAATAATTAAATTAGATGATGACAAGTGTTGGAAAGACAACAAAGCAGGCTAAGGGAGAGAATGCCTATTTTAGGTGATATGTTATATCAAGATCTCTCCGATATGGTGACTTTTGTTCAGAGAAGTGAAAGAAGTGATATCCAAATACCTAGGTAAGGAGTCTAGGCAAAGAGAACAAATGCCTTGAGGTAGGCAATCCTGAAACAGAAGAAGGCCATTAAGGGTGTAGTGAAAAGAGCAAGTGAAAGTAATGGATCAGGTGAGACTAGATTGTGGTGTGGATTAAAATGGTAGAAATGGAGAGATGCCTAGTGCTTGAATATTGTGTAGATACAGATTCTAGTTGAAGATTCATACTGGCCA
>NW_005277139.1:0-413 GCF_000412655.1 Myotis brandtii | reverse complement strand
AGCTGGCTGACAATCCCATGCTATGTTCCTAGACAGGCTTCCGTGAAGATGCCACTGGGCTGGGGGCCTCCCTGAAGGCCATGGAGTCGCTTTGGAGGCCCCTGGGGATGAAGAGCGGGCCTGGGTGTCAGATAAGACACGGGACACCCCATTCAACGTGCATTTCAGAGGGACAACACGCTACAGCCTGAGTGTGTCCCTGGGATGGTTGATTCCGTGTGTCCACTTTGCTAGGCCTGTAGTTTGGTCAGACATGATTCTAGATGTCGCTGTGACGGAAACATTTCACCGAGATTCACATTTGAGTTGGTAGATGTTGAGTGACGCAGAGGACCTTCTGTAATGAGGGCTTCTGCACGGCCACCGGCCAGAGCTGATGAGAGAGGGGAGATGCGCGGGGGCGGCGGGGCACG
>NW_005277138.1:0-413 GCF_000412655.1 Myotis brandtii | reverse complement strand
TGCCTCCCCTCTGCTCTCAGCGATGGCTGCTCACTTGCGTTCTGTGTGTGATCCCCTCTTTTACGCTTCGCACTCTTGGGCCGTCCATCATGCACTTGCCTGATTAAACCACCCATAGGCTCCCCCCATCCAGAGCTGCAGGCCCAAGGCCCCTGCGCTCCAGGCCCAGAGCCCTGCCTGGCGGGACCAGGCCCTGTCAGGCCCGACTGCGCTGGCTCGGGCACCCACATCCTGAGACAGGCTCCCGCAGAGGAGGTGCCGGACTGGGCTGTGGACCTGAAGCACCTGGAAGGAGGGAAGGGGTACACAGTGATTTGCCTTCAGGGCACTTGCTCTTAAGGGTGCACCAGAAGTCAGTCCCAGTCAAGGCCGCTGGTCTCCAAGGGTAAACATGCAGGTGGTGTGTGTGTGTG
>NW_005277137.1:0-413 GCF_000412655.1 Myotis brandtii | reverse complement strand
TTCAAGCTCCAGGAGCACCATCAGGTGCAGTAAAATAGTGGAAAGGAACCCGTTTGGGACAGACATGGATCCCGTAGCTGAGGGAGACGCGGTTCACTCACAGGTGTCCTCTCACAGGCTGTGCATGTGTTCGGGCTGATGGCCCGCTTCCTGTTGCTATAACATGACGGATGTGAGCTCTCAGGGATGCAGACAGGGGTGTGCAGGGCTTCAGGGGCAATTTCTGCGCATCCAAGCGTCTTCTCTCACCTCCTCTTATTGTTCACTTCTGTTTTATTTCCTAAGTACATTGATTCCGTTTTGCTCATTTTTATTACTTTGTCTTATTCTGTGAATCATTCAGACAATGAAAGATGTGTATTTAAAATAGATTTTTAGCCCTAGCCAGTTTGGCTCAGAGGATAGAGTGTCAG
>NW_005277136.1:0-413 GCF_000412655.1 Myotis brandtii | reverse complement strand
CCTGGTTCGTAGGTTGACGCTCAACCACTGAGCCACAATAGGCCGGGCAGGCTTCCTCATCTTCACCTCTCATTCTCTTTCACAGGGTCTCTGAGCGATGCTGGTATCTGCATGCCCGCTCCTTCCCTGTGCTAAGCCACTCAGCCAAGAAATGACACAATAACGACTCTACTCTCCAATTTAGCAACAAACTTAAAGCTTAATTCTTAACTCAATGTAACTTAATGGCATGCCACGACACTAACGTAAACGAGAGGAAAATTGCTTTGTTATTCTGTAAATACCTCCTAAGGAGAGCGAGTCCTGTAACACGAGAGACCTGTCTGTTCCACTGATGGACGCTTGTCCACATGGGCAACCTGGAGCTGAGGCAGCAGCGGAGGTTCCTGGGGCGGCTGGGGGACTGTGAAGAA
>NW_005277135.1:0-413 GCF_000412655.1 Myotis brandtii | reverse complement strand
CAAGTAATGGGAGCTAATGTTTCAGTGCCAGGCACTATTGTTAGCACTTAATATATATTAACCCATTCAATCCTCTACAAACCCCACTCCGTTACTCTGATGGGATACTAATCTTATATTCCTCCTCAAATAAATAGATGAAAGCACAGACAGGTAAAGTAACTTGTCTAATATTTATCTGGATGGCAAGGGAAAGCACCATGTGTCTCTATTCCCCGACTTACTCTAGAAGAACAATGCAATCCAGACTTGTGTGCTCTCAGCCATGAGGTTGAATTGCCCCAATAAGAAATGTCCCAGGGAAGGGACTAGATTCAATATTAGGGTGCTTCCTGCTCTGTGCTTTAAATACCTTTCAACAGCCTCAAACATTCAGTAAAATAAATGCACACAAGCTTTATATGAGTTGTGAA
>NW_005277134.1:0-413 GCF_000412655.1 Myotis brandtii | reverse complement strand
GAGTCTTCCCTTTGTTCTGCTCCCCAGAGGAAGTGTCTCTTGAACCCTCCTTAGGTGCATCCCAGTTACTTTATTCAAGGTCGCTAGCCTGCTGGCGAGAGGGGAGGGAAGCAGATGTCCTCTGACTCGGTGGGAAGCAGGTACAGTAAAACTGGGTCTTGACAATGTGGCTTTCACAAGTGTTCCTGCCCCTCTTCCAGAGGCAGCACAGTTTTTACCCCCGCTCCCCTCCCCCAGCCGCAGTGGGTCTCCACCCTCTTCTGGCTAAAGTGTTGAAGCTCATTCTTCTGCAGATGAAAACTTGTTACTTTATGGAGTTAGGGCAGATGGTTCTGGGCAAAGTTTTGGTTGTACTGCCTCGAAAGCAATGGGATTCCACCAGTGCCTTCCCCTGCAGATTGCCTTTGTTGTTG
>NW_005277133.1:0-413 GCF_000412655.1 Myotis brandtii | reverse complement strand
CAATACATTTGTAAGCACTACTAGCAAACTCTGTAAACACCTGTAGTTTGTGTTTCAATTAGCTGCACATGCTGTAATTCCTGTGCTGAAGTGTTGGAACACTCTTTGAAGTAATTGGTACCAAGAGGAATTTGGCAAACTGTTTTTAGCACAAACTACGACTACTAAAAGAAACTCCTACTACCTCTGTATTGACTACTCAACATGCTCCCACAGTAAATGGCATTATCCTATCCTATATAATAAAAGCCCAGCAACCATTACAGCAGAACAACCAGAACAACTGGTCGACCAGTTGCTCTGATGCACATTGACCACCAGGGGCCAGACCCTCAACGCAGGAAGAGGGAGAAGCAGCACAGTGAGGCCTGGAAGCACACGCTATGGCCCAGGGATCCCAGGAACCACAAGCC
>NW_005277132.1:0-413 GCF_000412655.1 Myotis brandtii | reverse complement strand
TTTTTTAAAAGAAAGAAAACGTGAAATGAAGGTCTTAGACTCAGAACATGGCATGTATGTCAGCTTGTGTGATTCTTTTTGTTGTTGTTGTTACGTAGGCAAATGGTAGAGCTCAGGATGAACCCTTGGTTCTGAACAGAAGTTCCCTGTAGGGCGAGGGGAGTAGGACCAGAGGGGGAGACTTGCTTCTTGCTTGGTTCCTATTCTCACCGCTGTCACTCTCAGTACACAGAGGGCCTGACTCTCTGCTCTAGTCTCCAGTTCCTTTTGCCTCCATCCAAAGTCAGTGGTGGCCCCAAATGGAAATGGAAGAATCCAAAATCTGAGCTGCCGGTGTTCCTTTCTGCTTGTTCCGGTCGCCAGTGCCAGGCGTTAGCATCTATGGAAACCTGATGTAATATAACTGCCTTTTT
>NW_005277131.1:0-413 GCF_000412655.1 Myotis brandtii | reverse complement strand
ACAAAGAGGTCAAAATGACCACCAGGTTAATGAAGCTGAGAGCCACGCCCAAACCAATGAGCGCCAGGATAATGTGCCTCTCCTTGGCTTTCATTGGCTAAGCCCAGACATCATTAGGCTCATTGCCCTTTGGGTAAATGTACTTTTCCAGGCCCAACAGGTGGCGTTAGGTTCCCAGTCCTGACTGATCATTGTAAACATTGGTGTTGGGGTGCCTGAGTGGTGTTGGGAAATGACAACTTTAGGTTTTTGGGGTAGTCACAGTTTTCTGGGAAGTTTTGTCTGCAACTAATAACTTGTTTTGAGATATTATTTCAGATTTTATGAAGCTTAGAATGCTCCTTGAGGTGCAAAGTATTATTTCAATGATTCCTGAAGACCACAAATCTAAATGAATGTACATACAAATATAT
>NW_005277130.1:0-413 GCF_000412655.1 Myotis brandtii | reverse complement strand
AAGTTGATGGTTGCCAAAGGGAAGTGTGGTGGGAGAATGGAGAAAAGAGAATTTAGGGGCAAGAGGAAAAGAAACAGTGCATAAATATAGGAAAAACAAAAACAATCCCTCCCCTCAAATATTCAGTCATTGAATTCTCATAACAATCCTCTGAGGTTATACAATCATAATCGCCATGTCACAGGTAAGTAAAATGAGGAACGGAGCATCTCTGCAGAGCAGAGCCGGGACTCAAACCTGTGCAGTGCTGTATTGTCTCTTCCCACTGTGTTGGAGGATTTCAATCATAACTATGTACTAAAATAACAAAAGGAAAATAAAGAAAAAAAGAAAGAGGAGGCACCGTATGCCACACAGGGCCACTTGGGGAAGCACCAGGGTTGGTCAGGAGGCAGAGGAAGTGAGGGGGAAAT
>NW_005277129.1:0-413 GCF_000412655.1 Myotis brandtii | reverse complement strand
CAACTTTCTGAGACCACAACTACTAATTAATTAAGTAGGCAAGGAATCCCCTGAATAATAAGAGAATTAATTTTACAAAAATTGATCAAGAAAAATAAGATGTGGAATCTGTCCTATTCCTCTGCTAGAAAATCAGCATTAAAGGTAAAATCATCCTCAATTTGAAGAAATACCTCTTTCAAAATGTGAGGACAACTTTTAAAAGAGTGTTTTGTGTTTCTTAAGCACAGAGTTCATTTGAAATGTCTTTACACAGAGGAAAAAACAGAAAGTGTTCTTAAAGGAGGCAAGAGAGAAACATAGGAAGATCTTGCTGGGAGAAAGGAAAGCAGAAGAGATCTAGAGTTGAGTGACCCCCAGAGCTGGAGTGCTGAAGACAAGTTGTTTGTTCCAAGGCTATGAGTGATTTGGTG
>NW_005277128.1:0-413 GCF_000412655.1 Myotis brandtii | reverse complement strand
AACTAAACAAAATAAAAACAGAAACATTTTTGTTTTCAGCAAACTAAAAAGAAAAGACTTCCTTTATCTGAATAAATAAGCTATGCTATACCTACAGTTAAGTCAGTCTCAATAGTGAATCAATCAATATTTTCTACCAATGAGCCAGAACAGGCAAGGCTGTCCACTCTCGCCAATTATTTTCAGCATTATCTTGCAGTCTTAGCCAAGGCAATAAGGCAAGGAAAAGAAAAAGGTATGCGGTTTTGAAAGGGAGAAATAAAACTGTCTTTAATGCAAATGGCATAATAGCTTACGGGGGATATCGTAGGAATCTAGAAAAAAAAATCCTAGAAATAAAAGTAAACTTGGTAAAATTTAAGGATACAAGGTCTATATTTAAAAAGCAAAACAAAGTTACAAATAAATTGTAT
>NW_005277127.1:0-413 GCF_000412655.1 Myotis brandtii | reverse complement strand
TTTTTTATCTTCATGGAGGAGGATCCTGGGTGTGGAATCCACGGGCCACTCTTCTTCTGTTTTATTCCACTGACACAGGAGTCTCAAGGACCTCTTCCCTGAAACATTTCCTGGTAGAATGTCCGCACCCGTTTACAGATAACCATGGCCACCAGCGTCATTTATAATGAATCCACCCGTTAGCTTTCAGTTGTTCTGATTTGTGCTATCCCTGTCACTAGTAGCCAAATTTAGTAAACATGAGTTATTTGTTCTACATAGAATATAATGAGTATATTTAGAAATATTTCTAACGTTTCATGAATTTAACCTAAATTCTTAAAATTCTTCATCTAAAAAATGATAAAAATAAGTACATGTTCAATGTATGAAGTAAATTCAGATAAACATTTTACTCAAATGTGATGGAAATG
>NW_005277126.1:0-413 GCF_000412655.1 Myotis brandtii | reverse complement strand
CATGCACAAATTTTGTGCACCGGGCCTCTAGTATATAGATAAGCAGTCAAGGAGTCAAGGGTCTGCAAACATCTGAGGGAAATTCTCCCACATGATGACTGTAGCACAGAAAAGAAAAGGAAAGAAAATGAGAAACAAGAGAAGAAACGAGAAAGAATGACAAATAATCCTGCAATGTCAGTGGTACACACAGTCTTAGCGCTACAGGGGCCTGCAAGACTGAGATTGCAATGTGAGCGAGATGCGGCTAACACCACACTGAGACTTTCTAGTACTGAGAGAGAATGGAAAAGGAATTACCCCCTCACTACATGATTCAATGATAACTTGGTGTCATGTGTTACTGCACCATCTCATGGCTCTCTGAAATCACAGACGTGGCCCCTTTTTTGCAAGTGCTGGCCTGGACAATA
>NW_005277125.1:0-413 GCF_000412655.1 Myotis brandtii | reverse complement strand
ATCCACATATTGGTTGTTCAAGAATATTCCTGAACTATATGTTTGCAGAAAGATAATTTTTCGGGGGAGAGAAATGTGGATAGTGGAGTGGAATCAAAACTTCAGGAAAAATGTTCCTTATTGAAACCATTGATGAAACTTTTAATAATTTACTTCACACTGAGGTTGGACACATATCAGAGTAAATGCAGGGAAAATACCCCATTAAAATGGTTTGCCTTTGCTCATTTGGGATTTGTGAGGTTATTTGTTAAAGTTGTTTAAGAACTACTATGTCTTTAATACAGTCCACACATTGCCCAATAATATAATTTCTAATTATGGCATTATTTTTTAAAGGTAGGATTCATTACTAGGAATCAAAAAGGCAACAGACCATTAATAATTTTACATTACATTCTATGAGAAAATAC
>NW_005277124.1:0-413 GCF_000412655.1 Myotis brandtii | reverse complement strand
TAAAGGGCCAGAAGGTTGAGAACCACTGCCTAAGGAACTGTTGCCAACCAAGACTTCTCATTTTTCACAAGCTCCTCACTCATTGATTTTATGATAAAATTCCATCTCAGATTTTGGAAAACTTTCAAAAACATTTGAGAACCATGAGGCCTGGCCGGGGCTCAGTTATAGACTCTCATCCTTTGCCTGAGGATTAGAGGAAGAGGCAACAAGTGGGGTATTCCCATCTAAGAATTAGAGAAAAATCTTGGTCTTTGGCTTGCTGAATTTCAGCCCGTAGGTAACATATTTGAAAGATGGCAAAAGTAAGAATTTGAAAGAATTTCTCTTTCCAATGCTGAGAATCCAACTAGATCCTCACTTTTCTGAATTTTCCTAAAATAAAGGATAACAATACTTAGCGCTAGATAGCT
>NW_005277123.1:0-413 GCF_000412655.1 Myotis brandtii | reverse complement strand
GGCCAGTAATAAAGGCTCCTAAATTTTCATTGGTTTGGACTCCAGTGGTCATTCTGTTGCTCGCACTCCACAACAGGCACACCTGGCCCTTCCCGTCCATTGCGTTCATTCTGGGGCCCAGAGCTGGCCTCTTCTGTCATATCCGGACATATGGATACGGAGAAGCAGGTTATAAAAGGAAGGGAAGTCTTGGTCATTATGGTTCAAGAATACCCTTTGGCCACGCCGACCTCCCGTACCCAGATTTTCAGCCACTCCGACTCCAGCTCCTTGGGACCGGCGTCACCGCCTCCGACGCGGCTTCCTTGGATCTGGGAGGTTCCAGAAGCGCCCGAGATTCCTGGAGAGCAGCCTCGTGCGCTTTTCATTAGCAGACACAGGCCTCCCTGTGTCCCCGGGGGGGGGGGGGGGGG
>NW_005277122.1:0-413 GCF_000412655.1 Myotis brandtii | reverse complement strand
AAACATTCCAAACACCCTGAGGGCTTCCTGTCTTAGCACAAACCGAGGCAGGATGGGATGGAACAGCTGCACATACATTCACTTCATTAGTGCCCCACGGTTTTCAAACACTCTGTGATTCAGGGGCTGCGGTGAGTGAAGTCGGAACATTCCTCAAAGGTGGGGGAGGGGGACTGGTGCCCAGGGAAAGGCTGAGCCACAAAACAGAGTGTCTGGCTGGTTGGTTATAAAGACGGTGCTGCCCTGGCCGGTGCTCAGTGGTTGGTGCGTCCTCCTGTGCACCCAAGGTTTCGGGTTCAATTCCTGGTCAGGACACACACCGCGTTTTGGGTTTGATCCTGACCCAGGTGTGTGCGGGAGGCAGCTGATCGTGTTCCTCTCTTACACTGATGTTTCTCTCTCTCTCTCTCTCT
>NW_005277121.1:0-413 GCF_000412655.1 Myotis brandtii | reverse complement strand
CACCTGCTTAACGGGACGCCTGCCCGTGCAGCCCGAGGGGTCACCCGTCTCGGTAATTTCAGGAAACAGACAGTGAAACTGCTTCGCTGAGGCCCTCCATAGAAAACATCACACTTTCCACTTGTTAATTAGGCACAGTTTCCCACCCCACCTCCAAACAGGAGCGATATAAAAACTTGGGATAAAAAAGAACTCACCAATTTGGCTCAAATTTCCAACTAAAGCCTTCTCAGTCATGCTGCAAAAGACTAATTAGAGTTGCTCTGGCTAAAAATTTCTAAAGAGAACGTCTCTCAAGGTAAAGAACCTCTCTCTTTGATAACATGTCTCCCGGCTGACCACTAGATTCCTATTTGCCATACCTAAAGTAAAAGCAGACCAGTAACAATGGGCAGTAAGGTTTGTCTTTAACC
>NW_005277120.1:0-413 GCF_000412655.1 Myotis brandtii | reverse complement strand
GTTCTCAAAATGTGGCCCTTGAACCAGCAGTATCAGCCTGGGGATGTGTTAGAAATGCATATCCTCAGGTCCTAGCCCAGTCCTGCTGACCCAGAGTCTGGCTCAGGGACTGTGTTAATAGGTGCCCAAGACAATTCTGAAGCAGCTAGAGTCAGAGAAGCACTTACAGCACGGGTGGACAAACTTTTTCTGTAGAGAGCTAGATAGTAAACATCTTCAGCTTTGTGGGCCATGCAGCTACAGGTCTGCCTTTGAGGCACAAATCAGCCATAGACAATATGTAAACGAATGAGTATGGCTGGGTTCCAGTAAAACTTTATTGACAAAAACAGGTAGCAAGTTGGATTGGGCCTGTAGGCTATAGGTTGCCAGCCCCTTCTTAGTGTGTAAACTTCTAACTGTAATTGTCCATT
>NW_005277119.1:0-413 GCF_000412655.1 Myotis brandtii | reverse complement strand
GATTACAGCCTGATCCAGCCTCCGGGGCTGGGTGACGGGGGAGATCCAGCATATTAGATCGTCCACCGGCCTCTCTCACAGACAATCTGCGGTGGCATCTCCCAGAGCAGCGAGGCCCTGCGGCACCAGGGCACCATGCCAGCCCGGGCCCAGCTCAGGCTGCCCCAGTGGGGCCAGACCCTCCCCTGGAAACAGTCCCTGAGCACTGCACTTTCGTGGGAGGTTCCTGGGCCGGGGTGGGCAGGCTCCCGAAGATTCATTCTCCAGGACCTCGGGGACTTCCTCCCTGGGAGATGGGCTCCCCCCGGCCTGACACCCTGGTGGCCTGATCCTCTGTGACATCAAGTCAGGCTTTTGGCCAAGTAATCAAATGTCCCCTGTGCTGGGTGCTGCAGGTGACCCGGGAGGTGGGG
>NW_005277118.1:0-413 GCF_000412655.1 Myotis brandtii | reverse complement strand
GGTGGAGTGCAGTGTGAGAATCCGTTTCTACCTGCGTACCTGGCAGTTCCTCCCAGCCCTCTGGAATCGTCTGTAAAGGGGTAACCTTGGTGTCTGTCTCCTAAGACAGGTGTGAAAATTAAATGCCATCATTTACTTGCCACCAAGTAAACACATGACCATTTTTAGTTTAAGTTTATTCATTTAAAAAGGGGGGAAAGATCAATTGTACCTGCCTTAAGGGGGTTCTTCCGAGGAGCAAACGAAAGAATTACCTGAGGCTAAAATGAGAAAGCAGCTGTCTGCAGCAGGGCTCGGGCATCCCTGAGGTTGCAGAAAATGCTCCAGAGCTGAGGAAGGGAAGCCCAGGAGTTACATTTATTTTTACCCAAAAAGTAGGATAGCAACTATGTTTTAGTGATACCAGTATTACA
>NW_005277117.1:0-413 GCF_000412655.1 Myotis brandtii | reverse complement strand
ATATTTTTTCCATTGGTTTTTAGAGAGAGTGGGGGGGAGAGGGGGAGGGAGAGACACATGGACTGGTTCCCTCTCATATGTGCCCAGACTGGGCCCAGATCGAACCTGCAACCAACCCAGGTACTTGCCCTTGACCGGAAAGGAACCACGCTCTAACCACTTAGAAACACCGGCCAGAACTAAATTATAATATTTTAGATACAGTGGGTTAAATAAAACGCATTGTTAAATGAGAATGGAGAAGTAAAAAGCTGTCAGATTCATATTTTAGGACAGCAGCAGAGGCCATGAAAAGATCTACTTTATTCTAGTCTGAAATTTAATCGAAGAAATAATATACAACATTTTAGTTTAGGTATTACAGTATATAATCAATGAGTTAATGGGGACGGTGGTCTTGGGGAGAGGATCTC
>NW_005277116.1:0-413 GCF_000412655.1 Myotis brandtii | reverse complement strand
TATGAGTATGAATGTGTAGACTGAGATGGAGAGAAAATGTGTGGGACTAGCTAGAGGGCCTATCCACAGACATGAAAGGTGGCTACTGGGAGCCTGAAGATAAATTCCTCCAGAAGAGTGCTTAGAAATGCTCAGTAAAGACAATCAAATATAGTTTGCCTTCAAGTGACAAGTTCAGAAATACTCTTTAACTATTTCTTCTCAATGCTATATTTAGCCTGTTCTCTATCAATATAGTTCAGAAAGCCCTTAGTCATCTTGATAGCATACTGGCCCATTGCACTCATGGTATTATGCTGATTGTTCTTTGTGAATAGAAATTATAAAGCACTCTAGATGCCTCAGTATATGACATATGCAGACCAGAACAATGTAAAATCTGCAAAAGTTCAGGGACCTGCCACATTGGTGAG
>NW_005277115.1:0-413 GCF_000412655.1 Myotis brandtii | reverse complement strand
CTGGAGCCATTTGTTACATTCGTTCATTTGACAACCATGTCCTAAGGATCTACAACCATATGCCAGGCGTTTACTATGTCTGCTGTGTGCCAAGCTGGACTAGGCCCTGGACTTTCAGTGCCCTCCAGAGGCTGCGCTCCTGTTAATGACCTTCAGGCCCTTTCCTGGGGGGCTCGCCTCCACACTCAGATGGGGGGCTCTGGGGACTGTCCCCTCTTTGTTCCATCCCAGCCTCTGACATTTACAAAGGACTTTTACCTGAGCAAGGTGCTTGCACATCCATCATCGCATTGCAGCTGCACGACCCCCTACTAGGTAGAATGGAAGGGGCTATGATTCCATTTGAAAGATGGAACGACTGAGGCCCAGAAAGATGAAGTGACTCCAGCAGGTTACCAGCCAGGTCCCCCGGC
>NW_005277114.1:0-413 GCF_000412655.1 Myotis brandtii | reverse complement strand
GCCGACGCTCTATCCACTGATCCAAACCAGCCAGGGCCCAACTGAGCTTTGTCTTGCCTAGATATATGATCAATTCTGATGCTGGTCAGGGACGGGTCTCCCTAGTTTGCCTACCTTTAAACAGGAGCGTGTTCACAGCTCTGCGGCCTTCTGGGTGCCTGTGGAAAACGGGCTGGTGGGAGATAACACGAGTTCAGCATTTCCGTGGGAGATCAGGAGGAAACCAATGAATCTGAACCAGTTCCAAGAGCAGATTCCAAGAAGGAAACCCTAGAATTTCAAGGTGGAAGGACCTTGAACTACTGACGCTCACCTCTCCGCTCCGTTCTGGATGTCATTTCCTTTTCTATCCCATCCTAGACCCCATGGCCAAGCCGACCAGCCACTCACCGGTCAAGGTCTCCATCGTTCTT
>NW_005277113.1:0-413 GCF_000412655.1 Myotis brandtii | reverse complement strand
AAAAAAATTGATGAATCTTGGATTTGCCACTCACTGGTTTACTGATTTTAGCTAAGTTTGAGTTCTTCTGTAAAATGAGGGTAGTAATTATCATTTCTCTTTCACTGTTTTGAAGTGAGGGTTTAATAATAATGCTTTCACACTGTAAATTCTCAATGAATTTTATTGATTATTATGATTGTAAGGAAACATATCTATCTCATAGAAGATAATTAATACATAATATCCCTATTATCCAGTATCTATCCCTATAATGTCCTATAACTTTAACTTAAAACAAATAGTTCCTGACTCAACATGAGATAAAAATATACTTAATATGATAATTGGTGGAAAACTTCCCAGGATATCAGTGATCCACTAAGGAAAAAAAAAAACATTTATAAAAATGATGCAAATAGGAACAGAAAAAC
>NW_005277112.1:0-413 GCF_000412655.1 Myotis brandtii | reverse complement strand
GGTCGATGCTCAACCACTGAGCCAGGTGGGCCGGGCAAGGCTTTTGAATCTTGATGAGCCCCCAGCTGGAGCAGAACCATGTCTAAGAGGGGCCTGTCCATGGCTGTTTCATCCAGGGAGCCGACGCAGTTTGAATGGCAGCAGCCGTGTTGAGAAGGGTCTGGGGCTGTGTCTGGAGTGACAGAGAAAGGATGCCATCACGATCAGACATGTTTGCCATGAAGAGGAGGGGATCGTGGCCTGGCCTCCCCTGCAGGCCCGTAGTGCACCAGGCTGCTTTTCAGATGTAACGATTATGTGAAAACCCAGAACCACAGCACGAGGTGTTGCCAGATTCACCCCACAATTTGCAAAAATCTTCTCATTTGGAAATAATTTCAAACTAACAATAGCACAAAGAACACCTGTATGTC
>NW_005277111.1:0-413 GCF_000412655.1 Myotis brandtii | reverse complement strand
ACCTTCTGAGAGTGTGGCAGAATTCATTTTAAGGAAAATGTGCTTTCTTATTAGAGAAGACATTTTAATGTGCCCTTGTTGTGAAGAAAGGGTCCTGAGTGGATATGGCTGGGAGAGGTTAAGGTTAGAGGGAGTGAAACTATTTTGTATCATAATCTAAAATGGTTTATTTTGTTGCTGCTATTGTTGATTAGGTTGCCTCTGCAAGCTTTAGAAGAACTATTTATATTGGGGAATAAGATGGGGAGAAATCTGAACTTGAGGGAAGATGGGAAATGGACCTACATTTTGTTAAGAGATAAAGTCCTAGAAATATGGTATACGCAAAAGAAAAGGGGCCAAGGTGAGAGTTCCAGTGGTAGGAAATGGCCATTGAACTTTATAAACAACTAGAGGCCCGGTGCACAAAAATT
>NW_005277110.1:0-413 GCF_000412655.1 Myotis brandtii | reverse complement strand
TGAAGGAATGCAGCCTTGCATCTGAAGGCACAAGAATATTAATAACCAAAAAGAGAAATTGGTCAGGAGGAAACTGGGCAGATGGCGGGTAGCTTTATGGAATAGTATGAGGTGAAATGACACAGCTGTTACAAGGAACCAGGGCAAAGTACAGCAACTACCAAGTCATCCCGGTACAGGCCTCCATGTGGGTTGGGCCCTCTAGTCAGCTCCAAGGTGTGGGGCCCCACCAAGGCAGAGACACCTTTGGCAGAGAATGAAGTTACCACTGGTTGTACAACCTTGAGGGGAAGCACCTTTGGAGGAGCAGAAAGATCAGAATGGAGAGGCAAGCCTTCCTTGGCAAGGCAGCTGGTCCGGAAAAGAATTTGAAGTAGGCCAGGTGAGAGCCTATGGCCTACCCTACCAGAAGG
>NW_005277109.1:0-413 GCF_000412655.1 Myotis brandtii | reverse complement strand
ATTACACATATGATCCTAAAGCAGTTTTTAAAAAATGGTGTGCTGAATAAATGGTCTGAAATCTGGCTTGATTAGATCTGATAGCTGCGGTCCCATTTTCCTGTAAGGACATACCACACCATTAGGCAACAGCTACTTTCTCACAAAGAGCCCAAAGGCAGAGTAGCGATTTCCTAAAGCAAAGATTAGCAAACAAACAAAAATTCACACTGTTTCTTTAGTGTATAAGGGAAAAATAAGTAACTTCCTTCAGTAGCAAACTGATATAAGGTGTCATCTTGATACTTTTAAAACAACGTTTTAATGACATTTTATAGGCGTGTACTCCAAAATCACCCTTATATGATATTTAGGAGCCGGAAGTCGTACCCTTAAATATGAAGGTTTCCCACCAGGAAGACACTGACTTAACA
>NW_005277108.1:0-413 GCF_000412655.1 Myotis brandtii | reverse complement strand
CCCCCACCCCATGCAAACAAACAAAACCCACGGCTCATCTGCGAAATGACTGATGGAATTTTCCAGAGTAGAGAGAAACAAAACTAGGGAAAGACAACCAACTAATCAATCAAAAAGGTGGTATTAACTGTTAATTAAAAACAATGAAAGTAGTTAAAAATAAACTGAAACTGAAGTCCACTAAGCTAACAGAAATGTCTCCATTTCAGAAGGCAGAGATACGTGTTATTAATGTGGGCTTGTGCATGTGTGGGCATATTTGTAGAAGAAATCCCAGTGTGTGACAGCTGGCTTGATAAGAAAGATCTAGCTTCCCAAATACAGAAAACCCCAGGGCATCCTTTTCTCTAAGAATGGCTCGCTTGGCCTGACGTCTTCCTCTGACCAGACCCCAAGAATGCAATGTTCAGGCC
>NW_005277107.1:0-413 GCF_000412655.1 Myotis brandtii | reverse complement strand
CTGGCCAAAGCCTCTGAACATAACCACGGGGCTCATGGTTTCCCCCAAACACCCTGTGCCTCTGTGGGTCAGGTGAGCCCCAGTGTGGGACTACCAGTGAGAAGGTTTTAGGCAGTGCTTGACAAACATAGATTCTTGAAGAGAGTAGCCAAAGAACATTTACACATAGCCCATGGAACAGAGACAACAGAGTGGTGAAGGCCAGGGGAGGGGCGGCAGGGCTGGATAGAGGTGGGCAAAGAGTGGGGGAAATGGGATTCATCTGTAACAGTGTCAACAATTGTTAAAAAAGAAAAACACAGATTCACAAGGTAGGAAAATCTTCATCTCAGTTGCCTTTTAATGATTCTAATTAAACCAAAAGGAAAGTTTTGCAAACTTTTTAGCCCTCATTAATCACCCTTTTTTATTTT
>NW_005277106.1:0-413 GCF_000412655.1 Myotis brandtii | reverse complement strand
CTTGTGTTGTGGGAAAGCTAAAGGTGTTCTGGAAGAGGGTACCAACTTCCAGTGGAGCTGAATCACAAGAGTAGACAACACTATGGGTGTGACTTCTTGGCCCCAAGTATATACCCAACTCCATCATTCAAGAGGCAGAGAGGAGACCAGGCATTGGATGACCCAAAAGACCTCAGAGAACAAGGGAAGGGGAAGCAGGAGAGGGAAAACTGACCTTTATCACCCACGGCTGTGCATCGTGACTTAACCCTGGTCCCACCCTGGTTTGAAACAGTCTCCATTTGTCCCACTGAGATGGTCTCTTATGAAAACACACTCATTCCAAACACATGACAAGTGCCACACAAAGGGTGCCTGTTCCTCTTCTTTTAGTGATCAACTCCATTCCCTGTTCACTATGCCCCCTCCCCCCC
>NW_005277105.1:0-413 GCF_000412655.1 Myotis brandtii | reverse complement strand
AACATATATACATACATTCATAAGCCATGGACACAGACAGTAGTATGGGAAAGGCCTGTGGTGGGATGGAGGCTGGGTTGAGGGGGACAAAAATGTAACAAATGGGACACATCTGTCATAAACAAGACAAAAATAAATTATTTAACTTTAAAAAATTATTTTTAATTAATTCTAGAGAAAGAGGGGGGAGTGAGAGAGAAAAAAACGTCAATGTGAAGGAGAAGCATTGATCAGTTCCCTCTCGTAGGTACCCCAACCAGGCATCAAACCCACAATCTATTTATGTGTCCTCACCTGGAATGAACCTGTGACCTTTCAGTGTACAGGAGGGGTACCAGACAACTCTCCAACGAACTGAGCTATACTGGGAGCTATTTTTGATTTTTGATTTTCATAAGTACACAACTAAAATG
>NW_005277104.1:0-413 GCF_000412655.1 Myotis brandtii | reverse complement strand
GGGCACACAATCCACATCCTCTGCATTGGGCACAGGGTTCAAGGTGTGGCTGCCAGGAAAAGGAGGTGGAGCAAAGGGAGGAGGGGGTGCTGGGGCATGAGGACATGCCTTCCCGCCTGCCCCAAGGCCAGGCCTTCTGTGGTCCCCTCCATCCTTCCCTCTGCGTCTACTATCAAAGCTGCTCAGCCTCACAGCTGCTGGGAGTTCCCCTAGTTTGCCAGAACCCAGCCAAGGGTAAGGAGTGGCCTTGTGGGCTGGGGGCCCCCACTGGGTGGTAGGACAGTGTCAGGGATCTCAGGGGCTTCCCAGGTGCAGGCATGCCAGCCACATTAGTGAGTCCGGGCTTCTGGGAGTCGATGGGTGCATTACTTTCAATTCATAAAGCAGGGGTCCTCAAACTTTTTAAACAGGGG
>NW_005277103.1:0-413 GCF_000412655.1 Myotis brandtii | reverse complement strand
TTTTTTTTTTCAACTCCATCCTTTGAGACAATCTTTCCTTGGCCTCTCCTTTGTCATGTTTACCTCTTTCATCCTGAAATGGTGGTTCTCTTTGGGATTCCATCCTGAGCCTGTCCTCTGCTCCTGGTGGGCCCTTCCTTTCCCGTGGTTTCAGCTGCATCCGCCTGGCGATGAATTTTGGATCTGTGTCTGCAGCCCAAACCTCTCTCCTGAGCTCCTGACCTGAACATCTAACTGCCTGCCGGCCATCTTCCCTTGGATGGGCTACCGCGTCTCACACTCAGCATGGCCAAAATGGAATATAGCAGTTCCTCTTCCCTGCCATCACTCACCTTCCCCCAACACGTCCCTGCTTCTGGCTCCTAGTCTTTGAGAATGGCACAACCAAGCCAGAAATCTGATTCCAAGAAATC
>NW_005277102.1:0-413 GCF_000412655.1 Myotis brandtii | reverse complement strand
ACGTTTAAATTATTTTGAGTCGCAAACGGAAATAGGGTATTTTGCAACAGTATATTCTATTTTCCTTTGGCATTTGCTTTCTACTCCATTCAGAATTCTCAGTAAGGGAAGAGTTAGTGCAACTGGTAGGTTTCCTGCTCTGGAGATTTAAGTGAAAATAAAACTTAGATTCCAAGTGATGAATTGAAATCAATGTGATGGATTTCTTTAAATAAAATTAAACTCAGCCATCTTTACTTAGAAAACATTGGCCCATGGAGTAATAAAAAGGCTAAGCTTACAAATATTTTTCAGATAGGGAAATAAGGCATTTACTGGAAACCCAAAATATCTAAGAAGAGGGGTAGAAATTTTTATTCCACAAGATTTTGAAGAAAATTTAAATACATGAGCTACTTAATATCGCAAAAAAA
>NW_005277101.1:0-413 GCF_000412655.1 Myotis brandtii | reverse complement strand
AATCAATACATAATAAAATAAAATAGAGGGGCTAGACTTGATCATATCAATCACTGTTTAACACCACCAACTTGGCAATATTCATTTGTTTCCAAGGATCTTAATGACGAATTCAGTATGAAAATGAAATGCCAATTTAACTCAACAAGGTCCCAGCCCAGAAATGGCCTGTGAAACCAAGGACTTGTGAATACTTGCTGCCCCACCCTCCCAACAAGCATACCAGACCCTCCTCCAGCTGGCACCAGAAGAGTACAAATACACCTGGTTGCCATGCCCATAAATCCTTCTCCTGAGGTTAATTCAAGCAGCTATGCCAGGGGACCTGGCATCCTGTCTTTGTCCCTAGGGATGATTTTTCTTTGGTTCTCCTTGAACAAACAATAATGTCTCTGATATCCAGTTAACTTATA
>NW_005277100.1:0-413 GCF_000412655.1 Myotis brandtii | reverse complement strand
CTGGCGGCATTGCTTCCCCAGACCATCTCAGCTATGCATCCCAGGCAGGTTAGCACTTGTGTGTCAGCCTGGGAGTCCCCAGGGGCCTGCCGGATCCCCTGTCCTCAAAGTGGGGAGTGGAGTTCTCTGTTCAGGAAGGGATGGAAGCACCCCACTTTGCTCTCCATGAGTGTGTTTTGCTGCCGTCACAGGTACCATCACCTGCATCATCAGCTTGCCAACCTCCAGATCTGCACAGCCTTGGGAAACCAGCTGTGCTGTGAGGAGATGCATAGGAACAAGGTAGGAAAGATTTTCTGGGCATGTTCATATGGACATAGGATGAAGGAGGCCTGGAAGGCTTTTGGGGGCCCAGGGGCTCTGTGGACTGCCCGAGCTGTCTTGCAGCCATGAGACAGCAGGAGCTGCAAGGT
>NW_005277099.1:0-413 GCF_000412655.1 Myotis brandtii | reverse complement strand
GGTGACCAAATCATTATTTTACTAACGCAAAACCTCCTGCTGGCTTTTAGGAGGTCTCTTCTGTAGGGTTTATTTTGCATCTAACGCACACGGTGC
The DNA here is from genome assembly GCF_000412655.1 of Myotis brandtii. Taxonomy (NCBI): domain Eukaryota; kingdom Metazoa; phylum Chordata; class Mammalia; order Chiroptera; family Vespertilionidae; genus Myotis; species Myotis brandtii. The sequence continues at coordinate 317 of NW_005277099.1, read as the reverse complement.
AGCCTTACACTGTTGAGAGCTTCCAAGCACCTTGACAAACTCACCTGTAATCATCCACTCCCTGGGAAGATGTTAGTACCTCCAATTACTTGATGTGAAAAATAAAAATGAAAAGGCAAGATCCATAGCTAACCAGTGACTGAACTGGGCCTGGACCCCAGGTCTCTGGCAGTTCAGAGCTGGCCGGGCCTCAGGACGGGATTCTAACCATCCCGAGCCCCACCGAGGCCCGCACCTCGGTAATTGCAGGGTAATTGCACTGGGTCAGCTACAAGCGCTGGGCTGCAGCTCATTTCCATGCCTGCTCAGATGATGCC
>NW_005277098.1:0-413 GCF_000412655.1 Myotis brandtii | reverse complement strand
GTTTGGGAGGTGATGCAGGCTGTGGAAGAATTTACAGCTACAAGAAGCCATGCAGAGAGGAAGATTGTTTTTCTTTCCAAGAGAATAAAGAGGCAAGTATTGATTGTCAATACAGGGCAAGGAAGAAAGGCTGGGTTCTGCTTTTCATCATTGGCTAAGATAAGAGAGAAAAAATGCAGGGGCCTAGAGCTGTGCTGAAGTTGAGTAGATACCAGGGCCTGTCTTTAAAAGTTTCACTTTGTTTGATTTCCAGCAGACACTGTGGCAGATGTATAGGGAGGTGTCTTATCAGTGTTTTTCCCAAGCATATAAAATATGACTACAGACAAAGTTATGAAGAGTTCAGAAGAGGTGGAGGGAAGGACACTTTCTACTAAATAGAGCAGTGATGGCGAACCTTTTGAGCTCGGCAT
>NW_005277097.1:0-413 GCF_000412655.1 Myotis brandtii | reverse complement strand
TATATATAAATTATATATATTCATGCTTTTGGTCTTCATAACAGCTTTATGAGGATAGTCCTATTATTACATGCATTTTATAGATTAGAAAACTGAAGTATAGAGAAGTTAAAGGACTTGCCTAAGATGGTGCAGCTGGTAGTAGTCAGAGATCTTTCTTTTGGCTATGCCAAGGATATTCTGGGTAACTTGTTCTTTTAGGCCTAGTTCTAATCTGTGAAATGGGATGCAGACTAAATTCTATCATTTCTTGGCCTCATAGTAATGGGTGTATTCACTGTGGTATCTGAAATAGGTAATTCATTCAGTATTGTCTCCAATATTTTATCATTGAAACACAGTTGACATATACTATATTAATTTCAGTTGTACAACATAGTGATTCTATACTTATATATCTTATTAAATGATCA
>NW_005277096.1:0-413 GCF_000412655.1 Myotis brandtii | reverse complement strand
TCTCCTTTTTATTCCACTATTGATAGTCCCTTAGCCTCTGAAATTTCCCACTGTAATTGGCACTGCGGATATCTGCATGCGAACATGCTGCATACATGTCAGGGAGATGGGTGAGCGTGGCTGGGGCACTGTCCTAGGGCACCTTCAGAAATGTGTATGAGCAGCTTGATGTCTGGGTGGACATTACTGGCAACTGACACTAGGGGGCCAGGGATGCTTAGCTTCCTAGGATAAATATCTGGCTACCTAAAGGGTCAGCCATCCAAAACCGCAATGCTTCCCCCTGTGGATAAAAGTGCTTTAGGTCCTGTGCTTAGAAGCGAAATGCTGGGTGTGACGAATTTAGTAGATGCACGCTCAACTTCTATCTCAAACGTTACCTTGTTTGTTGAACACATTCCCAAGCCTGGGAA
>NW_005277095.1:0-413 GCF_000412655.1 Myotis brandtii | reverse complement strand
CCGACTGGCGCCTGGCAGTGGCTGCTGCTTTATCACACGCTCTTGCCCACAGGCCTAAAAGTGGCTCCAGAATCTTTCTCCTCACAGCGTCCCAGGCAGCTGCCACCAACCAGACTGGCGCTGGCACGGGCAATGGGATTCATGCTCTATTCCAATGTTGTTTAATCAGCAATTTGTAACAAATGCGATGCTCTCGGCTGTGGGGCATGAATGGTTCATCAGGCCTCACCACCGACTTGATGACATATTCTTCAAGAATCTTGCCCCCTGCTTCTCTGATTGCATGCTTCCCAGAACACTGCTATAACTGCCTTGCCATTTAGATTTTCTTTTTTGTGTGTGTTTGTTAATCCTCACCCGAGGGTATTATTTTTACTACTAGAGGCCTGGTGCACAAATTCATGCATGGATGT
>NW_005277094.1:0-413 GCF_000412655.1 Myotis brandtii | reverse complement strand
GGTACTGTTGTGGTCCCCAATCTGGAAAGTTCACGCATAAGCAGGGTGCAGTGGTGCCTGGTGATCGGCTGTTTATTATATCTTAGATCACCACCTGGAAGCTGATTCAATGTTTCAACATCCGGTCAGGAATGTGAGCAGTCTTCTGCTGGAGTGGGCCTGAGGCTCTGTACCAGATCCCCTCTTACCCCTTGCTCCTGCCCTCCTGCCCTCCAGCCTGCTGTAATTTAATGCAGGAGGGCTCAGAATCTGTCTCTTGTCAAATCCCTAACAGGAAGAAAATGTACTTATCGTTGAGTTTATACAGCTGCCCCAAATTTTGTTTTTAGAGAATTTAACCAGGTAAAGCTCAGATCTATTATTACATTTAAAGTGGCAGAGCCATTTAATATTTTCTTTGATAGTAAAAAAAA
>NW_005277093.1:0-413 GCF_000412655.1 Myotis brandtii | reverse complement strand
TCTCTGAAATCAATAAAAACATATTAAAAATTTTTTTAAAGCAACTACATGTTAAAAAAAAGATTGTGGAGATATTAAATTTATAAAAAAACAAAACAAAACAACAACAAAAAACACCCACAAATAACTACTTTGAACACTTAAAATAGACTTTGATGTAAGGGATTGGCTGCACAGGTGATGGAAGGCCCGAGGGCGGAAAGGAGATGTGAGGGGAGCCACAGATTAGCAGCAGCAGGAAGCCACGACCACCTTGGGATGGAGGACAAACAGAGGAGGTGGTGCCGCCGGAGTTAAGGGACTGAGTTCACCTGCTGGAAGCAGGAAGCACGGCAGGTCCGTCCAGGAAGAGCCGCGGCCACTTCAGAGAAGCACCCTGAAGCAGAGGCCGCGGGGCACGCCTGCCGGTCCCC
>NW_005277092.1:0-413 GCF_000412655.1 Myotis brandtii | reverse complement strand
ATTCAAATCCAGGTCGGTCTGGCTCCAGAACCCAGTGCCCTAATAGCAGTGGATATGAAAGGTTGTGAGGTAGAGAAAGTGGACCTGGGATCTCATTTCCTCCTCATGGCAGCCTTGTAAGGTAGCTCTTACCATCCCATGTTGAAGATGCACTTGCTGAGGACCAGAGATGCAAGGCATGTGTGCAAGATCACACAGCAAACACGTGGGGGAAGAATAGACATTCTGAAGCATGCATGTCGCCAACGCCTCCTCTGTACAGGAAGTCGCCAGCCCCGGAAAGTGGAAACAGACCAGTCATGCAGAAGGGTACCACAGACCAATAACACACTTAATGAGCAGAGTTTGGGGAGAGCACAGAGTAGGGGTAATCAAGGAAGGCTTCCCAGAAGAGGTGCCATTTGAATACAGAC
>NW_005277091.1:0-413 GCF_000412655.1 Myotis brandtii | reverse complement strand
GCGGGCAGGGCTCCGTCCTCTTTGTCCCTTTCCTTTGCAGCCACATCTCCTGCAGCAAAAATCTGAGCTCAGGGGCCTCTAGGGGCGTCTCCCGGGGGGACAGTCTAGTTCCCAGTTCCGGTCACCGAGGGCCACTTCACGGAGCATCGCTTCCCACACCGGGCACAGGCCTGTCCTGGTGGACCGGGCGGGGTGAGGGGGGTGACCCCGAGCGTGACCACCACAGATCAGCAGATGGTGCGGAGCAGAGGCGGGTGACCGGTGCTATGGAGGACAATCAGGTGGTCTGTGTGGATGGAGGCAGACGGATGTTTGCACAGAGACCTAAGGGACGAGAGGGAGCGAGCACGTTAGGCACAGGCCATGGCCGGCCGAGCAAAGGCCTGCGGCGGGAGGGCCTGGTGCCTGAGGAC
>NW_005277090.1:0-413 GCF_000412655.1 Myotis brandtii | reverse complement strand
CTGTGGGTGCCGCCATCTTTGCGGTGGCGTGAGGGTCTATTAGCATATTCCCTCTTTGCTAGATAGGATGGCTTTGGAACTTGGCACTTGGTGAGTTCAATGTGACTATGGAGTCTCAGGGATACGAAGACCCTGGCTACCATGTAGTCTTGTTCCTTCACTGTACAGAGGAGGGAAAGGGCTTGGAGAAAGGAAGCCACCTGCTTACGGTCATGTAGCCACAAAGTTGCATGAAGAGGAATAAGATGAGTCCAGCTCTCTAGTGCACTAAGCTCTATCGTTTTACAAGCTGGTCCCAGCACTCTCTTTTGAGTCACTTAATAAAGCTAAACCTATCTGTAGCCTTGGATGTGTATCCTTCCTTTGGATCTGCTCTGCTGTTCTTAAATTTGTCTTTGAGTTCCTGTTCTTAG
>NW_005277089.1:0-413 GCF_000412655.1 Myotis brandtii | reverse complement strand
ACTCTAATATTTGGGTGTATTCCATTCTCCAGAAGCTGATAAAAGGTACATGTAAGATGAATTTTAATATCTCTCATGTTTGAAAAATTCCATTATGTTTTCAGGTGATGATCTCTGGTACCGCGCTATTGTTCTGGGGGTGTCGGAGGCCGAGGTGAAAGTGATCTATGCGGACTATGGAAACGTGGAAACTCTGCCCCTTTGCAGAGTGCAGCCGATCTCCGCCAACCATCTGGAACTTCCTTTCCAAATTATTAAATGTTCGTTCGAAGGTAGATAAGTCACTTTCCAATTTGGGTGCCTCTGGGTTGTTGCTTTTTCCTGTTTGTTCTAGAGCTCTAGTCTGAATCAAATAGGTATTTCAAGTAACTGCCAAGATTTCTAAATATCAAGCAGAGTTTACAAAGAAATCT
>NW_005277088.1:0-413 GCF_000412655.1 Myotis brandtii | reverse complement strand
TGTGTGTATCTGCATGTGTGAATGTGTGTGTATCTGCGTGTGTGAGCGTGTGTATCTGCGTGTGTGAGCATGTGTATCTGTGTGAGAGCGTGTGTATCTGCGTGTGTGTGAGTGGTTTGTGACTCCTGAGAGGCTGTTTTGCATTTACGCTGCCTTTCCCCTGTGACTCCTCGCAGTGGGCCTTGTGTCTTGTCCGGGACCTAAAATAAGTGCGTTCTGAGTAATGGCTGATGAGTGTTTGCAAAAAGATAATATGATCTATAAGACAAAGTATTTCCTGTCTGGCCCTTTACAGAAAAAAAACACTGACCACACGTCGAGGAGATCATTTTGGGAAGGTCAGCTGGGGTCAGCTTAGGTAGGGCCTTGTTTTAACCAGTATCTGCGTCAGAACTAAGCTTTTCTAAAAATCC
>NW_005277087.1:0-413 GCF_000412655.1 Myotis brandtii | reverse complement strand
GGAGGGACCAAAGACTTCCCCCACTCCACTGAAGACGGGGAACAGCAGATTAGTCTCAGAACCCATCTCTAGGAAAAGCTCCAGAAGCCGCCGCGAGGGGCTGAGTCCTTTAAGGGATGTCTGGAGTCAGAAGCCAGAGGATTGTGGCAGAGCACGTGCTAGTCCAAGTTCAGAGGCAATTGGTTCACTGTATGGGCCAGCAGAGTCATCTCCCCACTGTGGGTGGGTCTGTGCTCAGACAATGGGACGCCCACACCCTGGGTCTCTGAGTTCACCCTGCAATGTCCAACTTGGCCCTGGCTCTAGGCCTTTGTGCCCACCTGGAATGTCCATCCCACTTTCCCTGCCAATCCACTGCCTGGTCAAGACCTAGCTCAGGTCTCAAATCCATCCTGAAGCCTTCCCAGGTTAAC
>NW_005277086.1:0-412 GCF_000412655.1 Myotis brandtii | reverse complement strand
AGTGTCCGCTCAGCTGTCGGAGGCCCCTGCCCACCCTCAGGCCTACGAGATGGAGCTGGACGTGCAGGCTGGGGGGCTGCCCAAGCTTCAAATCAAGAAGGTGGACACCAGCCCGGGGTCAGACGCCGAGCCGCTGAGAAGGGATCCAAGTGTCGCCCCCGGCCTGGGCCTGCCCAGGGGCAGCAAGGCCTCGAGACCCGACACCTACACGTCCCCCCCCTGCCTTCGCCCCGCGCACAGCAGCCCCAGCAAGAACGGCGGACAGACCTACATCTGTCAGTCCTGCACCCCCACCCGCTGCCCCTCGAGCACCCCCAGCCCGTTCCAGGCAGACACTGGGGTTCCCTGGACACCATCTCCCAAGCACAGCGGGAAGACAACCCCGGACACGATCAGGGACTGGCCGCGGAGG
>NW_005277085.1:0-412 GCF_000412655.1 Myotis brandtii | reverse complement strand
CCCGGCAGTCTCAGGGGAAGGAAGGAATGTGCTCGCCGCACATCGGGCTATTTTTTTCTCAAGACACTGTTGGACACAGCAGGAACATGTCTGATCAGAATCTCAACCCTGTCAGAAAGCAGAAGGATTTGTTTGGGAAAATGGAAAAAAAATATATATTTAAGCTCCATAAACATATGACGAATGCTAACAAGGTATTTTCAAAAGAAGAACCGCATAGAAACAGCTTATGTTTCTGGTCAAATGAAGTTGTAATCAAATCGTTATCAAAGCGAAAATAAAATCAGAAGAAGTCAAGAAGAATTTTGGGGGAAGAGTTGGCAGCTTATTGTACATGAAGAGGTTTTTTTTTTTTTTAATAAAAATTTCGTCGCACCCGGCCAGCGTGGCTCAGCGGTTGAGCGTCGACCTA
>NW_005277084.1:0-412 GCF_000412655.1 Myotis brandtii | reverse complement strand
TTATGCCCCTTACCAGGGAAACTGATGGTAGAACAAATCCCCAAATTGGTTACTAAAGATAAATGCAATGGATTGGTTCAGTGCTATGGGTATTTTAACACATAAACCCAGAATCGTGGCTGGCTGCACTGGAAAATAGGAAGGTTTGCAACAACTGATTTAACCTGAAAACAACAGAATCAGTGCACCAAGTAGAATTCCCTACAAACATAAACAAACAAATATGTGCGACTTATTCCACAAATAAGTAAAGGCAAGAAGAGAATATCGAGCAGATGTAGAATCTAGTCCATTCTTTTGTCTTACAGGCTGATTTCTAATACATGTACTTATTTCTCATTTATTCAGAAAATATTTTAAGCATCTCACATGGAATTATTTAACAAAGCATTAAAAATCATGAAATATTGCT
>NW_005277083.1:0-412 GCF_000412655.1 Myotis brandtii | reverse complement strand
ATCTTCCCTTTTTTTGTTGTTGTTTTTGTTTGTTAATCCTCATTGGAGGACATTTTTTCCTTATTGATTTTAGAGAGAGTGGAAGGGAAGGAGGGAGAAAGAGAGAGAGAAAGAGAGAACCATTGATTTGAAAGAGACACATCAATTGGCTGCCTTCTGTCCTGGCCCAGACCAGGCTGGGATTGAACCTGCAACCCTTCTGTGTGCAGGCCAATGCTCCAACCACTGAGCAATACCAGCCAGGGCTCTTTTTTATTTTTTCTACCCACTATCTTTAACCTCTTTGCCCATAAAACACCCTAACTTTTTTATAAGGTTAAAAAAAAGTTTTATGGATTGATGTTAGAGAGAAAGAGAGAGAAAAGAAGGGATGGAGAAGTAGGGAGAGAGAGAGAGAGAGAGAGAGAGAGAG
>NW_005277082.1:0-412 GCF_000412655.1 Myotis brandtii | reverse complement strand
ATGCTCTATCCACTGAGCCAAACCAGCCAGGGCTTGAAATGACAGTTTTAAAGGGACTCTTTCTGGCTCCGGGTTGAATTTACATTAAGGAGCAAGAAGGAGGGGAGAAGCAGGGAAAGCAGCTGTGGCACGAGGTAATGGGGCGTGGACCAGGGTGATGGGGGTGGATGTGGTAAGATGTGAAGATATTCTGAATGTATTGTGAAGGTACAGCTGACATATGTGAGCGAGAAAAAGGAGTCCAGGATGGTTGGACCTGAGCAATGGAGAGGTGGAGGTGCATTACTGATAAGGGAAAGTCCAGGGGCCCAGATTTTGTTAGTCCTCCTCTGAGATTTCTGTGATACATCCAAATGGCGGTGCCAAGTAGGCACTTGGCTGTCTCTTCTGCACACTATAGGCCAGTGATGGC
>NW_005277081.1:0-412 GCF_000412655.1 Myotis brandtii | reverse complement strand
AGCAGGTTTCACACCTCTTCCTCCCCCATCCCATCCCACTGATCTTCATAACATGCACTTTTATTGCCTTAGAAGCACTTATCACTGTGTTTAAATATGTCACTGTTTGCCTGCTTAACTCTTAACTGATCTTTTCCTCCATTAAACTGTTAGCTCCAATAGGGAAGAGACCTATCTCTGTTGTATCTTCTGTGCCTTGCTCAGTGCTGATGCCTAATAGGAGCTCAACAAACATTGGTAGATGTGTGAGTAGCACTGGCCTTAAGGCCTAAACTGAGTCTCCCCAAAATTCATATGCTGAAGTCCTAACTCCAAGTACCTCAGAATGGAACTGTGTTAGGAGACAAGGGGATAAGTTAAAATGAGGGCCTTAGGGTGGATCCTAATCCAATCTGACTAGTGTCCTTATAAG
>NW_005277080.1:0-412 GCF_000412655.1 Myotis brandtii | reverse complement strand
AGCATTTTATCTGTTGTTCGTTAGGGTTTAGAAATGTATCGATCATTCCGAATTATCCCATTCACTTTTTCTCTCCGCTCCCAATTCTAACCTGTCTGGCATCATCTCCTGTCGAGCGTGGTCTCTATCCAGGTTTTCATCTGAGCTGAGCTCAGATGGCATCAGCTCAGCCTTGGCGACTTACGCTTGGGCATCTTCTGGAGACAAGCAGGAGATGACCAACTGGTCTCTGTGGGCCGCAGACATGAGTAGGAAGTCTCACTTCCCTGAAGTCTCACTGCCGCTTCCTCCTCGCAGAACTCTTCGATGTCGCCGATTAAATGAAATGGGAACCTTTCTTTTTTTAGGATTGTTAGCAGCTAGAATTGGACTTGACTTCTTTTTTTAAAAATTAAATCTTTATTGTTCAGAT
>NW_005277079.1:0-412 GCF_000412655.1 Myotis brandtii | reverse complement strand
GGTACACATGTTTTTTAAGCACAGACTATACTTAACTAAATGAAACTCCTACTAACTCTTCAGTGGATGTTGCAATGTGTTCCCACAGTGAATGGTATTTTATTACCTCACAGGAGAGGGCAGCATTCCACACACTGGGTTCTCCTCTGTATTCCATCAAAGAGTGAATTAGATCTACCCAAATTTTAATGCTTGTATTATTCTGATATAATAATGAATACATTTCAAAATACCATATTCAATGTCTGTAACTGCTACTAGCAAACTCTGTGTAGAACTTTTTAATTTTAGAGTTTCAATGAGCTGTACATGGTATAAAACCTATAGTGAAATCTTTGAGTATTCTTAGAATTAATTAGTAGCAAGTGGGATTTTGGCAAATTTTTTAAAAATATATTTTATTGATTTTTTT
>NW_005277078.1:0-412 GCF_000412655.1 Myotis brandtii | reverse complement strand
AAAAAAAGGAGAAACTGTTGAGATTATTGCAGTAGTTTTGGAAGGGAATAATAAGGGCATGGCTTAGGGCAAAGGCAGTTGGAAATAATAACGGGAATAGATGCAAAAAATTATGCATTCAATATAATTTATCCCTTTGAGCAGAAAGGGATAAAGGTAGAAGGAATAAAGTTTGAGGTTTGAGGGAGAGGAAATGTAAAAGTAGTTAAAAGGGTTTTCATGGGAAGTTAACAAGAAATTCATATACTGATTTCTAGGCCATAGTGAGCACTAAAATAAGGATGGAAGAACAGAGAAAAGCAAACTTAAGACAACAGATTGACACAATGCCTAGCACAAGGTCTAGTGCTCAACACATACTTGTTGAAAAAATAAAGAAAGAAAAGGGGAGCTGAAGATAGAATTTTTTACA
>NW_005277077.1:0-412 GCF_000412655.1 Myotis brandtii | reverse complement strand
AAATTTGGTTTCCCTGTCAGCATTGTCAGGCCTCAGTGGCCGTGGGAAATCACCAAGGAGGAAAGTCACCATTTATCCTATACCTGCTACGGTCGGCACAGGCCGCCACATCTCCAGACCTCGGCCTGTGGTCACGGTCCCTCCTGGGGGAGAGTGGCCTATGCTCCTGCTAGGACGGACCATTCCAGCAATGGCCAGACTCACTGACCCCGAGCCTGTGTTCCCCAACACGGGAGGGCTGGGGGTGCTGCCCCCAGGGGGTGCTCTGTTCTAGAGCTGCGCCTGCCTCTGCAGGGAGGTCCTGCCCGAGGAAGCCACCTGACCATCTGAGTCCCACACAGGACACTGACCTTGCAGGTTACCCTGCGGTTACATGTCACCAACATGTGAGCGTGCTTTTAACAACGTGAAT
>NW_005277076.1:0-412 GCF_000412655.1 Myotis brandtii | reverse complement strand
ATGCTCTATCCACCGAGCTGAACCAATTAGGTTTGTAAATTTTTTAAGTATAATTGATATGGTAAGAGAAGAGATAGGATAGAATCACATAAAATGCTCAATTAAAACCAGGGAAGGCAGAAAAGAAAAAAAACTCACTTAAAATATTGGTAAAGAATTGGCCAATATGCACATAAAAGATAGTCCATATCACAAATCATTAGATAACTACAAGTCAAAACCACAGTGAAAGACCATTTTTACAGTAAGTGTTGGCAAGGATGTGGAGAAATTGGAACCTAAGTGCCTTGCTATTGGGAATATAAAGTGAAAAACCACAATGAAAAGAAGTATGATGAGTCCTCAAAAAATTAAATATAGAATTACTATATGATTCAGCAATTCCACTTCTGAGTATATACCCAAAAGAATT
>NW_005277075.1:0-412 GCF_000412655.1 Myotis brandtii | reverse complement strand
GGCGGGACAACTTTTTCTTGTGAGGGACTGTTCATCCATGGCCCCCTGGCCTGGGAACATCCCTGCCCCTCACCCCACGTGAAGTGGGGAACTGCCAGTTATGTGAGGAGAGTTTCCAGATGCCCTTTGGGGGGTGTGCTCCCTGCCAGTGGGGAATGTCCCGACTGACACCTGTCATTCCAGTGGCCGGGCCTTGCTGGCACACACTGCCCCAACTCAGTATTCCTTGCCGCCCACTTGTGAACGGGCTATAGTTTTCAGTTCTTTTGGGTGTACACCCAGGAGTGGAATTATTTGGTCATATGGGTCACACACGTTTTAAATTTTATTTTAAAATATGAAAACCCACATTTTTGCTTCATGTTCCTTTTATTTTTAAAAAGTTTAATTACATGTAAACCCATTTTTTAGT
>NW_005277074.1:0-412 GCF_000412655.1 Myotis brandtii | reverse complement strand
GTGACCCCCGAGACACAGGGCTGATCACCATCCTGGGCTGACACTGGGCACTGGGCACTGGGCACTGGCCAGGGGAGCACCCACACACCACCTTTCACAAAGGGCTTCCCATTACTGTCAACAGGACACTCGTGTCAGAAACGACCGCCCGAGCGTTCCCCTCCATGTGTATTCCTTCGTTCCTACTGAAATACAGTAAGTTAACCTTCTCCTTCACAGCTCCATCCATCTGTCCCATGGTTATGTCCTATGTTCTGATTGAAGTAAAATTCAGGAGGAACCTCCTTCCAAATCCTACAACTAAGATGACATCTCTGAGGCCCTGGACGCGGCCCATGTTTTAGGAGGTTCCTCCCCAGCAAGTTATGTCTGCTCTTTCCCCCGCTTTCACTGCATGACCACCTCCTGGAAA
>NW_005277073.1:0-412 GCF_000412655.1 Myotis brandtii | reverse complement strand
AAACTTTTGTAGTAAAGATATATAAACTGTTCCTTTCTGGGTACAGCAAGCGTGCTAATTGATTACCAAATTCATTTTCTCTTCTTGACATACAATTAGATTGTGTTTCCCAGAATATTTTGCAGTTACTTATGACAGAATTTTAAAAAATGGAATCTGAGCAGATATGATGCGTGTAACTTCTATGCTTGGCCCACAAAAACTTTCTTTCATGGTCCTCCATTTTATTTCCCCCTTTACAGCTATGCACGTAACCTTCAAAACTGAAAATCATATTTGGAAGGTGACAGAAATACAAGATAGAGAACTGGTCTCTATTAGCAAAAAGTAGCCTGACTGGCAAGACTCAGTGGTTGAGCATCGCACTATGAACAGGGAGGTGAGGCACATGCCTGGATTGCAGGCTCGATCC
>NW_005277072.1:0-412 GCF_000412655.1 Myotis brandtii | reverse complement strand
CACACACACACACACACACACACACACGCATGCATACCCCACTGCCTCATGCTGCCCTGTCTACAGGTGAATTTTCACATGCTAGGGCAATTCGGCCAGAAGTCCTATGGAAAGATAATAAGGGCACCTTGGACCACTGACTCTAAGTTTGAAAGAGAGGCTGGCTGGCTGCTTCCAAGAAGTATTTCCATGGGCAAGTTTGGGCCTTTTTTTTCTTTTTCTTTCTAATTGAGGGGTTGACTATGTCAGCAAGCTGAGAATGGACTTCCCTCATAGGGATGAAATCACATGATCAATGTGATCAGGTTCCCAAGAGATGATAAAACAGAAAGTCTGTTTGTTTACCTTGACAAATCCAGTCATCTCACAACCACATAAGCTGGTTGTACCCATTCTTTCCCTATAGCTAGAG
>NW_005277071.1:0-412 GCF_000412655.1 Myotis brandtii | reverse complement strand
TAGCATGTGACTTCATGTGTAAGCCTGTGTCAGCCACGCTGGTCTCCTTATTCCTAGAACACGCTAAGCAGGTTCCTGCCTCGGGGCCTTTGCACACTCTTGCCAGGGGACCACTCCTTCCACAGAGAGCCTCACGCCTGCTCCCAAACCTCCTTCAAGTATTTGCTCCACTGTCACTGCTGTTGGCTAAATGCCACCCTCCTACCCACTCCCCTGTTCACATGTCGAAGCCCTAACCCCAGTGCAATGGTAGCTATAGGTGGGGATTTTGAGAGGTGATTAGGTTTAGATGAGGTCCTAAGGGTGGGGCCCCATGATGGGATTAGTGTCTTTATAAAAAGAAACACCAGAGAGAGCTCTTGCCTCCCTTGCTCCTATTCTCTCTCTCCCTCTCCTCTTCTCTCTCTCTCTC
>NW_005277070.1:0-412 GCF_000412655.1 Myotis brandtii | reverse complement strand
ATCTGCACACTGTATTGTGTGTTCACCAACCCAAGTCTCTAGTTATCCCCCCCCTGTGCCCATCCAACCCCACCCCTGGCAATCACCACTCTGTTGTCAGTAAAGTTAAAGACCTTCTGAGATGAGTAACTTATTCTGGATTACCTGGTGGACCTAATTTAATTGCATGAGTCCCTGAAAGTAGGCTCATGTCTTTTGTCAAAGGAAGATGTGACTGTAGAAAGAAGAATCAAAGAGATGCAACATTGCTGGCTTTCAAGAGAGAGGAGTCGATGAATGTGGGTGGATTTAGAAGCTGGAGTAACCAACGAAACATTCTCCCCACTGCTTCCAAAAAGGAGTGAGACCTAAAGAAAATAATATAATACATTTGTGTTGTTTTAAGACATTGAGTCTGTGGTAACTTGTCACA
>NW_005277069.1:0-412 GCF_000412655.1 Myotis brandtii | reverse complement strand
GGCTTTTATATATATAGATTTTATGCATTTGTAAAACCAAAACAAATTTATAAATTAAATACAAACAAAACTACCAAATGAGGAAAGTAAAATTTACAATGTTGATTTAATATAAGTAATGATATTTTGCTGAAACCAAATCGCTCTGCTCAGCATGAATATTTTACTGACTGCAATGGCACAGACCTATTTAACCACATACCTGTGATGACTCAATTCTTTCACTAAACTTTGTTTGTACGGTACACCACAATATAATTTGGCTATAATGTGGTGTGACCACATTATTTATTTTTTAAATCCCTCCCTGTGTTTTTTTCTCATAAGTGTGCAACAGTTCCGTTAGTACTGCTTGCCAATCACAAATGCAAACATAGGCAGTAAAACTGCATTTCCAGAATAACTTTATAAA
>NW_005277068.1:0-412 GCF_000412655.1 Myotis brandtii | reverse complement strand
CCTGTCTCTGACAATTTTTAGTGTTTCATCAGTCATCCTACTTGATGTTTCTTTTCTTTTTACTTCTGGCATTGTCTTCTCTCATTCTTCTCTTATAATATTTCTCCTTGCTGTCCACAGTTCTGCTGGCTCTCGGTCAATTAAATTTAATGTGCAAATCTGTTCTCTATGTGGGCTTTAAATCCATTGAGAATGTTATTTATGTTATGTTTGGGCACTTCAATTATTTTAGTGCTCTTCCGCTTTAGCTCTAATGTTTGATACTAACAGTTCATGGCCGGTACCACAATCTGCTCCTGGTCTTGTCTTGGCAGAGAAAAAACATCTTCTCCAGCTCCTGCTTCCAATTACACAGTCTATTTAATTTCTGTATTGGCCATCTGGTGATCTCCACGTATACAGTTGTCTGCTC
>NW_005277067.1:0-412 GCF_000412655.1 Myotis brandtii | reverse complement strand
AGTTATGTGAAAAGGTATGAATCTCAGAAGATATTCTTTTCCTTTTGGGTCTCCAATATTTATCTTTTTGGGGAATTCCTGCCTTGTAGAAAAGCTTGGGGCCCTGTCAAAGGCTGGGACAAAGACTTGGTTGATAAGTGAAATAGACAAAGCAAAGTAAGAGAGGTTTGGCATTCCTGTTGGAAAGAAAGGTGAGGGTTTAGTCAAAAAGGTGCATGGTATGACAAAAGTAGGTTTACAATGGTAAGTGCTCAAAATAGCTTATTCTTGTATTATTTATTCATTAAGGTATTTTACATATGAACAACTGTAAACCTAATTTTGCCACACCCTGTATTTATTGGCAGTCTACTATTTTTCTAGGCACTGGGATGCAGGGACTCTGCCCATTTGTTCATTTCTGCATCCCAGT
>NW_005277066.1:0-412 GCF_000412655.1 Myotis brandtii | reverse complement strand
ATAAAATGCTATCAATTCATTAAAAGGATATAAGAATTGTAAATATTTATGTACCCAATATTGGAGCACCTAAACACATAAAGTATTAGTAGACCTGAAGGGAGAAATAGGCACTGATGCAATAATAGCAGGGGACTTCAATACCCATCCACTTTCAACAATGGATAGATCATTCAGTCATAAAATAAATAATGAGAAAGTGAACATAAACTACACATTAAAATAAAAGGAACTAACAGACATTACATCCACCAACAGTAGAAAACACATTCTATTCAAGGGCAGTTGGAACATTCTCCAGGATACATCAAACCTTAGGCAACAAAGTAAGTCTGAAGAAAGTTAAGAAGAATGAGATCATATAAAGCATCTTTTCTAACTATAATGGTATAAAACTAAAAAAAAAAATTAA
>NW_005277065.1:0-412 GCF_000412655.1 Myotis brandtii | reverse complement strand
GATTTCTGAGAAGAGCTGTAAATTCCTGTAAAATTGGATTAAGTTTCCTTTATGCATCTGTGTTGACTGTCTCCATTTTGTCCCTGACATAAGTGATTTCATTTTGGTCTGATTTTACAGGTATACTAATATAGCATTTATGACTTTATAGGCATCATTCTGAGCACTTAATTTTACCCTTTAATGACCCTATAAACTGGATGATATTATCTCCGTTTTACCTACAGGACAACTGAAAATCAGCATTAATATTAAGTAGTTTGCCCAAGATCACAGATTCTATAGTGGCACAGCCAGATTCGAACTCAAGTAATCTAGCTCTAGAACTTGGGCATTGTAAATACTACACTGTATAATCAATTGCCTTTGGATAGTTTTTTTGGTTTCTTTCTGGCACAGGCCAATCTGATAA
>NW_005277064.1:0-412 GCF_000412655.1 Myotis brandtii | reverse complement strand
AAATCAAAGTTTAGCTAGATAAGGGCTTTTCTTTTATAAAGAGTGGTCAGCAAGGCTAGAAAGAACAGGGGGTGGGAGAGTGGATGAGCAAGTAGCCTAACCTACCATTGTGAAGGTAACATTTACCCTGGGTTTGCCTAGTCTAGAAAGTAGGTTTGTCCCTAATTGTATTGATCAAGGATGAGCCACAGTTCAGAGATCTGGGGAGAAGGAAAGATAATTAAATTTGATTAAGTCATGTCACATATTTTGTTTCCATTGATCTGGGGGACAAAAAAATTCAGCTAATTAGATATAACAGAAAACAGAAATTTATAGAGTTTGTGCTTGACCTTGATACAGGTAAACAAGGGGGTTGTCCACAATCCTATCCTATATAATAAAAGCCTAATTGGCAAATAGACCGAACAGC
>NW_005277063.1:0-412 GCF_000412655.1 Myotis brandtii | reverse complement strand
TCTATCCACTGAGCCAAACCGGTTTCGGCAAGAATATAATTTTTTTTTAAAAAAAGTACTAGTTAATAGGCATTCCCTCATTATATTATGGTAAACAGAATTTCTGAATTAAGAGGGAAAAGGAACACCTCAAGGGCATTTGTACAAGCTACCATCTGCCACCAGAGGTTTCCCAGCCCACGCCCTGGCCTGGGTCTCACCGTGGAAGAGCTAGAAGTGCCGCGCCCAGTGACTCTGGTCGCAGGGTCCCCTTGGATGTGGATAGGAGTCAGGGTCTGAACTATGACCATAACTGCTTGAAAGAAAAATGTGCATCCAATTATCTCCTCTCATCTGTGTCGTTAAAATACCATTACCACGATAGAAAGGTGGTATTAAAGAAAGTGCTTTAGATATATTATGTACTTTTATT
>NW_005277062.1:0-412 GCF_000412655.1 Myotis brandtii | reverse complement strand
AATGTGGTTGGAAATTCAAGAAGCTTTAGTGACACAGGTATAGAGTGTCTTAGCTAAAAAAAAAACAACATAAAAAATTACCCTTGACATTGACCTCAATTAGCAAAATGGGTGTTTGTAAGAAATGTGGTTTCTTTACCAGCGCCGAGTACTGTGTCCATCAAGGTGGTGGAGGGGGTTATTGAAGAATCAAACATTGAACATAACTGCTGTTTCCTCCTGGATTGACAATTAAGCAGAGTTTTGTGATGGCCTAGGATAGCAGATACAATATTAATTCTCCAGTGGATTCTGTGTCTCTTGAAGAGAACAAGGTCCAAAGGAGAAAGTGTAGAGTCTCCAGGCTCCTGCTATCATTTGTGTCTTGGTGGTGGGGATAGGGAAGTTCAGAATGGATGTATTTCTGCTACTA
>NW_005277061.1:0-412 GCF_000412655.1 Myotis brandtii | reverse complement strand
GCTGTTAAAGTGTGTATACATTTTTGGGAACACCCTGCATATTTCTTCTCTAGGGCCAAAAATAGCTTTCAGGATGCATGATTAAAATGTTGACATTTCCAAGCACATAGAAAAGAGGTCCATCCAGCCTACTCAGCCTTTTGTCTTCCAAACCTTGGTGTATATTGGCAGTAAACTTCCTGAGAAAGGTGACAGCTCAAAGCTTTGGACTAATAATAAAAATTTACATCTGCCATTTCTCAAAAAGTGCCCAATGTAGCCTAAGCAGCCCTAAATGCTGGGTTCTCTTCTGTGATTTCTACCTCTCCTGATCTTCAGGTCTCTAATTCTTCATGACCTTATAGCTCTTTAATGATAGTCTGATGATCTTTATATTTTGTCCTACCTTTTAGAGTTTCTAAGCAGGAGGGTT
>NW_005277060.1:0-412 GCF_000412655.1 Myotis brandtii | reverse complement strand
GTGTTCAAGAATAAGGCATCTGATTGTTGTGGTGTGTGCACAGAGCTTACCCACTTTAAAATGGTGATGAGTCAGTTAAACTTGTGCAACAGAAAGGCAGAAGGCTTTATATGTCGATTTAATATATAAACAACTTATCACTGAAACAAAGTGAAAAGACCTTTGTAATAATGACAATCTATAAACACAAAACATGAAAATAGACAATGTATCTACTCCATGGTTATGGAAATCACACACCTCCTATTTTTTTATGTCAACCTAATTAAGCATCCAAAGTAATTCTGAGTTGCTTACATTTGGACAAAGATGATTAAGCACTTCTATGTTGGAAGAACTGAAAAAGTGGGAGATTATGTTCTGATACGTACTCGTGGAAAATTACTAGGAGGAGTTCTACAATGAAAAAAAA
>NW_005277059.1:0-412 GCF_000412655.1 Myotis brandtii | reverse complement strand
GAGAGCTTTGTGTAATATTATAATTGGATATAGTTTTCCTTCCTAGTGGTGTTTAAAATGTAGCCTTCTTATTGAGAGCTTTTAGATCTGATAACAACTGTATTGTTATCTCTGTTTTATATGGATGAGGAAATTGTGACAACAAGTAGCAGAACGAGGATTTAGATTCAGCCCGTATCGACAACATGACACCTTTATACTGTACTATTTCTCTAGTGAAGCGATTATAGGGAAGTTATAACATTTTTATTGTATCATTTATAATCAAATTGGTACAAGACACACTCAAAATTCCTTTCTTTTTTGTCCTGAGTCCCTGTCCCAGACCATGATACTAGGCACTTCTCTCCTACTACAGAGAAGCTAAGAGAGAAAAGTCCCATCCTCTTTGCCACCCCTCTGGGGTTCCTTC
>NW_005277058.1:0-412 GCF_000412655.1 Myotis brandtii | reverse complement strand
GACAAGGGAGGGGGAAGGGGTCTTCACTCTGTAGTGTCAGTCTTATACAGCAGGACTGGCAGACAGATTTCTTACCTGGAGCTTTGCGGGTCTGGGACCTAAGAGTGGAAGGAAATCTGAGTCAGCAAAGAGGCTCTACATGTGGGATGGGTATAGGAAAACAGATTTTAAACTAGGAGATCACAGAAGGAGAAGTTAGGGGCAGGTTGCACACTGGGGTGGTCTAGGACAGAAGTCTAGCTGGCCTGTGTATTCTCCCTTCATCATGATGACACCGTGTCTGGAGCTGGTAAAATGTAGGGATAGAGCATATAATCTTCAATCTACCTGTCTGCACTGCCTGTATGTCCACCCCTAGTGGGAACTCAGATAGGTAAGCTGTTGTAACTTCTTTAAACCCCTTAAATTACAG
>NW_005277057.1:0-412 GCF_000412655.1 Myotis brandtii | reverse complement strand
TCTCCTCACTGCAAAGCTCTCTGTGTTGTGGCTATGGAGTGGGTCACAACCCATTGGGGGTGCACACATGCCTACTCAACTGTCTATAGGCATTTTGGGAGGAAAACAAACAAACAAACGTCTCCAGAATTCTACTGACTGCATTCCTAACCTAGCGATAAGACCTAGAAGGAAAATAGTTTTAACTTGTCAAGAGTGAATGTTGGTCTATGTTGCACTAATTGGCCTTCACCAACGATTTTGCCCGCCAAATATATTGGAGAAAAAAACAAACAAATAAACAATAGTCATGAGGATTTTTTTAAAAAGAAGGAAGCCAGAAACAGGCACACACATACACCCACACACAAACACCCATACACACTCTAAGTAAGCAAGTATCTCTATATATAAAAGGCTAATATGCAAAGTG
>NW_005277056.1:0-412 GCF_000412655.1 Myotis brandtii | reverse complement strand
CTTCAAAAAAGATAACATTTCAGTCTTGATACATCAGCCTTTTTGGATGAAGCCTATCTTTGAGACTATTTTACATTTACTTCTCCTTTAAGAGATATCCTTTTGGCATACTTCCATC
The DNA here is from genome assembly GCF_000412655.1 of Myotis brandtii. Lineage (NCBI taxonomy): Eukaryota > Metazoa > Chordata > Mammalia > Chiroptera > Vespertilionidae > Myotis > Myotis brandtii. Next base: position 294 of record NW_005277056.1, on the reverse strand, counting down.
AAAAGTATTTAATTAGTGCCTTGTGGTTTTTATTAGGACATTTGGGTTTTATTTAATTTTTATTCTTGTCAAAATTGAGGTAGTCTGGTTGGCCAGAGGTATGATATACTATGGAATAGCATGTTTCCTTAGAGTAATACATTTTTATATGGATCCAGAAGAACTGAAGGGTAGGTTGAGTATATTAACATGGTGGTTGATAATGGGAAAAGGTTCATGAAGAAGGTGGATTCTGAACTGCTTTTCCCAGGAGCAGAATGGTGAGACACAGGGCAGGGTCTGTGAGCATGAAGG
>NW_005277055.1:0-412 GCF_000412655.1 Myotis brandtii | reverse complement strand
GTCAGAATCAGGATTTGGCACTTGGCCTTGCTCATGCAGGAGTTGTGCTCTTTTACCCACACTACCCTGCCCACCAGGAGGAGCAGGTGTGTAAGAGAAAGGAGAAGAGTGGGAAGAAGAGAAAAGGAAATAATCTAAAAATGGGGAAAAGGGAGAGAAAGTGAATACAGTAAGAAATTAGAAAAGGAAGGAATAAAGAAAGGGAAGGAAGAATGGTTGATTGAGCGCTTTGGTTTTTTGGAGGAATTTCATGATCTGAAACTTGAAATGTATAGTAAGTCCCTGTGGACTCCCTGGGGGAGCCAAGACCATTGTAGAGCTGTTTTCCCCCCAGTATCCCAGGTACAGATGCCTCCAGGTAATCTTCCAGGTACTTGAAGCAAGAGCTGGAAACCCACACTACCTTTTTACT
>NW_005277054.1:0-412 GCF_000412655.1 Myotis brandtii | reverse complement strand
TTTTTTAGCAGTTTTAAAAATAGTTTAGATATTTTACCACCCGCTTATAAAAGAAAATTTTTTCTTAATAGTGATTATAAGAATTTGAAGAGATTATTAGGTAAAAGATCTTATGCATGTAGTTATTTCAAGCATAAAAAATTTGATAATGAAGATGTACTCAGAAACACTGTTATAGTCTCATATTATAATTTGTGAAAATAATATTGGAAGTTTTCTATACATTGTAAATTTATAATCTCATAATATGTTCTAATTTTTATATTGTAATTATGTATTAATGAGTAGATCTGAACATTCAAATGACCAGGAGAACTTAGAAAATGCATGTGCTTCAGCTTCACCTCAGACCACTGAGTCAGAATATCTGAGCCATGGGATCTGGACACCCTATTTTTTCAAATAGAACCAC
>NW_005277053.1:0-412 GCF_000412655.1 Myotis brandtii | reverse complement strand
CAAACCCAATCTTCAAAGGTAAGGCAAAACCCCTAGAATCTGCAGATTACAGGTAAGTAGAAAAGATAAATGCAAGCCCAGAGATATAAAAAACTCATAAAAGCTCAAATAAGGAAGAGGGATCTGCTGTGTACAACTAAAGAAGAATATGAGGAGCAGATGACTGAACCTGAGAATCCTTCCCCCTCATCATTCCCCAGAAAAAGGCCCCAGGAGAACGTTGACTAAAGAGGATAAAAAAGGCTTGAATCCCTGATATGGTTAACAATGAGCCCCGCAATAAGCAGTGAATAGCTACTCCTCTGCCATGTGCAAGGTCTAAAACATTGGACTGACCCATCGTGTGTGGCTCAGCCATTTAGCATGGGCCCTGGGAATAAGAGGTCATAGGTTCATTCCCTGTCAGCACACA
>NW_005277052.1:0-412 GCF_000412655.1 Myotis brandtii | reverse complement strand
AAATGATTTTTGCAATAAGAATGGAGAAAACCTCCATTCACAGAACTCCATTCAGGTTAGGAAAGGCTGGAGTGATGGTGTGGGCTGTGAGTTATAGACTACAGGGCAAATGGTGGGATAAAGATGAGGCCCCCGAAAGGGCATAAGTAAGAAAAACAGGTGGTTACCAACTTACTATGGATGCGAGTGGTCTTCTTTAATTGAGTACTTTTCTCTCGCTGCATAACCAGATGAGCAGGAATGCAGGTCTACGGCAGAGCTAAAGGACTCCCCTTAACAGAGGATCAACTGAGTACCAGCAGGAGTGAGAAAAAGAACTTGGGGAAAGGAAGGAAGGGAAGAGTCAACATCAGTGTGAAGGAACATGGACTTCGCAGAACTGACATTTCTGATGGAAACTGCATAGTTTATT
>NW_005277051.1:0-412 GCF_000412655.1 Myotis brandtii | reverse complement strand
CAATGCAATCTCCATTTGAACAATGCACCTCTTTCCCCTGGTAAATCTATTGTTTTTTGGTCACTTGATGTGTAGGCACATTTCCCCTCTGCTGAGGGGAGGCAGGGGTGGAGGAGACCAGAGCAGAGGTGAGCATGGGGGGAGGATAGAGGTGGAGAAGGAGTCTACAGCACGGGGGCTGGGTGGGTACCTGGAGAGCGGCTATCCATGTGCTGTGAACCCTGCGAAGAGGATGAAGGGGAAAAAAAAATGGACGCCTACTAAGAAGTGCTCCTGGTGTCTGACTGGAGTCGAATAAAAAAAGCAGAGCCTCGCCCAGGCGGTGTGGTTCAGTAGTTGAACCCAGAGGTCACCGGTTCAATTGCAGTCAGGGCTCATGCCCTGGTTGCAGGCTCGATCCCCAGTAGGGGGC
>NW_005277050.1:0-412 GCF_000412655.1 Myotis brandtii | reverse complement strand
CAAAAAGGGAACAGTTTCTATGTAAAACATAACCGCTCAGACTCACAGAGAAAGGCAGGATTAATCAGACTATAAAGTCATCAAGGGAGAAACTGACATGCACTGGATGTGGAATACCAGCCATAGCAAGCATTCCATTTGAAGCTTGAAAGGAGTTATTTTAGGACAAATAAAAGAAAGGGCTACTTTTGAAGCATATAGGTCATAGCTAAGTGCTCTGGAGTTAAGCTACTTCTGGTTTTTATTCCAGACTCTGCTCTAGCAGTTGAAGATCATGAGCACGTGTCTTAACCTGTTTGTCTCAGTTTCCCCATCTGCAAATTGGAAATAATGATCACATCAACATCATAGCATTGTTGTGAGCAAGACACTCAGGAGATCCTTTAATCATGGTGTCTATCTCTCTATTCTT
>NW_005277049.1:0-412 GCF_000412655.1 Myotis brandtii | reverse complement strand
GAGATCATGCTGTGAACAGTGGTAGATTCATTTAAGATACTGTGAGGGCTTATTCAAAAAAATTTTTGCAGCATTATCTAAAATGATAATTGTTCAAATATGGCAGATACATGAATGACTAAAAAAGGAATGGGTGTTCTTTTTCTATTTCTATGAGTTAGTGGAATCTGTTGATCAGAATTTCAGAAATGTAAGTGAAACTTCAGGTGTTTTATTTTTTTTTTCTACCCAATTAAAATCCCATACACCTTAAAATTGCATAAAAAACAATCTTCTGATTTTTTACAGGAAAAGGTAGCAATATTAGAATGGAATTAGAATATTCTGAAATCATTGGGAAAGAGTAAGAGCTACCCCAAATATCATCTACAACTTAAAAATCCCTTTCTTGCCCAAACAATAGCTATTGATA
>NW_005277048.1:0-412 GCF_000412655.1 Myotis brandtii | reverse complement strand
CTGAACAATAAAGATTTAATTTTTTAAAAAATAAAAAAATGAAAAAGAAAGGAAAAAATGCCTTGGTGAGAGCTGGAAATGCTTGAAACTTGTCTTTTGCCTCAAGCCTTTCAGCACTACATAATGTTGTGTATTTTGCGCATGAAGCGTTTTTAAAAATAAAACAAAAATTAGGCCTGGCCAGTGTGACTAAGTTGGTTTAACATTGTTCTATGTATCCAGAGATAGCCACTGTGATTCCAGGTTGGGGCACATGCCTGGGTTGTAGGCTTGATACCCTGTAGGGGCATGCAAGAGGCAGCAGACTGATGTTTCTCTCTCTCCTTCCCCTTTATCTCTCTCTATTATCAATAATACAAATAATACAAATAATAATAATAATAATAATAATTAATGAAATAAATACATAATT
>NW_005277047.1:0-412 GCF_000412655.1 Myotis brandtii | reverse complement strand
GGTGTCCACCACAGGGGGCGAAGGTGGGTGCCCTGTGGGTGTGGAGAGGAAATGAGGACACGCCCGCGGTCAGAGGTTGGAACTGGACTCCAGGTGGGTCTTGCCCCAGGTGACCCTGAAAGTGTCCCCTCAACTCCTAGGCCTCCATTTCTTCTTACGTCAAAAAGAGAGGAGGTGAACCGGCCTTCCTAACTCATAGGGTCCTAAGGAGCCCGTGGGAATTGGAGGAATCACAGCATCAAGTACAACATCAATGCAAGGAGAGCTGCTGGGCGCGGACAGGACATATGGTTTCCATGCTTAGGAGCCTCTGGAAACCATTTTCCATTGAGGTGCTGGTGCTGAGCTGCAGGAGGAAAGGGGGAGCAACAGGCAGCCCCTCTTCTTAGCAGCCTGGACCTTGCAGGGGGAA
>NW_005277046.1:0-412 GCF_000412655.1 Myotis brandtii | reverse complement strand
ATTGATGACATCTAAAAGGATGTGTTGTAGGCTCTGAAAACCCTTCCAAATAACTAATTTACCAAAATCTGAGTGATAGCAACATCTGCAAAACAATTTTCTATTTTTCCAAGGCGACTTCTTTGCTGGTTACCTACTTGGTTGGTTTCATTATGTTTCTTTAAAATTTTATAGCAATAACTCAGACATATAAACATTTTGAAGGAAATATTAATGTGATCCTGTGGTAGGCTTAATAATGGCCCCCCCACCAAAGATAACCACATCCTAATCACTAGTATGTGTGACTGCCTTAAAAGGCAAAAGAGACTTTGCAGATGTGATTACAGATGTTGAGATAGACTATACCGGATTATGCAAGTGGGCTCAATGGTATAATTCAGTGATTCCCAAAGTGGGCGCTACCGCCCCC
>NW_005277045.1:0-412 GCF_000412655.1 Myotis brandtii | reverse complement strand
TGTAAAAATGGTTTTTAAAAAACCTGCAATGCCAAAAGTTGCTTCACTTTCCTAAATCTGAGCAAAGAGCCCAGGTCAGACCCACCCACTTTATCTCCTCTCCTCCGTTTCCTGATGTGAGCTAAAATGCACTGGTTTTGTCTGGAGTTTTTAGTTACGTTCTGATTTTCAAGAAAACGTTCCTTCTGTAAGCTTCCTTGCTGACATAACACAGTCTTTTCAAATGTCCGCTCCAACTGTTAGAAATAAAAATCCAGAAATAACACTCTTTGAAAAGTCACCCTTTTAGAAATGCTTGCCTGTTTGCTTTTTGAACGTGAGCTAAAGATAACAAAAACTTACAGAATTTGGACTTCAGATAAATCCACCTGGCTCTTGAAATTTGAGGTGAAAAACATCAGGTCAGCACGTT
>NW_005277044.1:0-412 GCF_000412655.1 Myotis brandtii | reverse complement strand
TGGGAGAATGTCCTTACCTTTTCATGTGAGTTCATGTAGAATCTTATTTCCGGTTGGTTCCCTGGGCTTTCTCCTCAAGCTGCCAAGAGGAAGAGGGGAGTTGCTGTATTAGTTGAAGCCAAAGAAATACTATGGTTTAAAAATAAGCAAGAGCATCTGTTCCACTGCCCTCTCCCTCCAGTATCTCCACGTGGCAGTCCCTGCTTCTGTGGGTGCCAGCCCAGTGACAGGGAGCACAGGTTGCTCCCTCCCTCCCTGGGGGACTCCTCCAGCTCCTAGAACAGCTTCCTAACCTTAAACCAAGAGTAGGCCCTTAGGGATTCCGAGAAAACAGTAAGGAAATAAAAGCGGGAAATGGATCATTGAATAGAAGATATCTCCCTGCTCAGAAATGAGAGAAGACTTCACTAAA
>NW_005277043.1:0-412 GCF_000412655.1 Myotis brandtii | reverse complement strand
TTTCACACATGAGTCTATACACAACATTGGTGCAGCATCACCTTATATGCTTGTACAGATATTCATGGGCCTGTGGTTTGTCTTCCAGCACAGCTGAAGGCTTCCTAAGAACTTCTGCATCTTTCTCTCACTTAAACTGAGTAAAGCTGTTCTAGGCAAATAAAAGGTACTAATAAGTGCTTATTGAACTGAACTGCATATCGCACTCGATGCTTTCTTCCTCCAGCCGCTGTGGTTTGGGACAGCTAATGGGAAATATACTATCCCCAGGAGCTTAAATTAGGCAGGATCTTATAGGATCTGAAAGCCTAGACAGTATCTTTGTATAATTTATTTCACCTCCAACACTGAGAGAAGAGGCCAGGAATTGCCCTCGGATGTTGGGAGAAGGGGAGAATAAGATGTTTTTTTT
>NW_005277042.1:0-412 GCF_000412655.1 Myotis brandtii | reverse complement strand
AAGTACATCTTAGAAAAGAATAATGTTTAATAATGAAATGTTTAGATTAAAAATTCATGATCTAAGCTATCACTTAAATTAAGAGAATACTCATAAGGACCTCAATTAACTTAAACATACATACAAAGTAGTAATTAAAGCAGCACATATATTATCAACTGCCTGACTACTGAGGTGAGTCTTCTCCAGTCCTGAGCCTGGGACTTGCACCATCAACCCTCTGCTTCTCAGGCCTTCAGAGTTGGACCAGAACTCACATCATCAGTTCTCCTGGTTCTCAGGCCTTCAGATTCAGTCCGGAATTATGCCTCCGGCTTTCCTGTGCTTCCAGCTTGCAGACAGTAGAAAATGGTACTCAGTCTCCATAATCATATAAGCTAATAATAAACCTCTCTCTCTCTCTCTCTCTCTC
>NW_005277041.1:0-412 GCF_000412655.1 Myotis brandtii | reverse complement strand
TTCCAGAAGCCAGCCTTTCAGAGCACTTCACGTGTAATGGTCAAGGTGCAAGTCAAAGCTAGGACAGAGGCCAGTGTGTCTGGCACGTGGGGATGTCAGAGGTGACTTCTTGTTTAAGTTCACACCACAGTTTGATCAGTTTTCAAGTTAAACTGGTTTTATCATGAGCATAGTTCACGTTTGGTCATTTCCTTCCCCTTCTCAAACATGAACTCAAACATTAAACTCCCCAAACATGCACTTTGTAAGAGGAGAACCTTCTGGAAACCCAGAGGAGAGTCAACACCCAGCACTGTTGACCATTCCCAATGTCTAGGGCACAGGTTAACGAGGGCCCGTGTCCTTGGAATGGAGGGAGGATGTTGAATGATGAGATCTCACAGAATTTGTCAAATTTGTTATCTTTTTTTTT
>NW_005277040.1:0-412 GCF_000412655.1 Myotis brandtii | reverse complement strand
TCTCTCAGATTCCCCCTAAATCAGTAGATTCGTAGCTGGGGGTGGGGGAGGGCTAATCAGGGAGAGCTGGGCTGCAGGGAGGGCCTGGGGCATGGACCCAAATGCATCAGGAGGCCTTTGCATGGGTGAGGCATCCATCCCTTCTGGCCAATAAGCACCCCTGGCTCCACAGGGTTTACCTGTCTTCTGAGCTCCTGAGTGGTGTGTGATCGCCGAGCCCACACACAGGGGTCGAAGCTGCCTCCGTCAGTCCTGCCACTGTGGGCATGTACCATCCGGAGGCGTTATTTCTGAGAGGCATGTAGAGCGGGCCAAGCCCAGGGACTGATCCCCGTAGGCCTGGCTCAGCTGGTCCCGGGAAATGGCAGTAAATGTCATGGGGAGGGAGCAGGTGAAGTGAGACCTGACCAGC
>NW_005277039.1:0-412 GCF_000412655.1 Myotis brandtii | reverse complement strand
TATCTGAGTTTATTTAAAATTAAAAATTCAGCTCTTCAGTTGCATCAACCATGTTTCAAGTGCTCAATGTCCACATATGGCTATTGGCTATCATATTGAACCTTGCATATATAAAACATTTCTATCTACACTGAAAGTTATACTGGGCAGCACTTACTGGTGAATTTTAAGCAGCAGAGTGACAAAATATGACTTACATTTCAAAAGCTATCAGTGAAGGACAAAGCTATCAATAGAAAGGCAGGGGATAAATGTTCCTAAAGGACATGCCAAGTCCACAAAGCCACCACTGCCCCAAGTAGCTAACTGGATTTAGAAGGGATTTATGACTCAGACCTGTATGATAAGGTCCTCATACGTAAACACCAATAAGTGGGCATCCCTAGCACCATCTCAACAACAAAAACAAAAC
>NW_005277038.1:0-412 GCF_000412655.1 Myotis brandtii | reverse complement strand
GAAGGCTGGGCCCAGATAAGAGACAGGCGTCAGAGTCAGGCCTCAGCAAACACAGAGGCCTCCACCCCGGCCTCTCCTCGACCCTCAAGGCCTCCGTAATCCAGTTCCCGGAGCAGGTGAAATTTCAAAGGCCCTCAATGGGATCAAGAGGTGCAGGCAGGTGGGTTCCGTAAAGCTCCCGGCTTTTCCAGCCAAGGCCCCGAGGAGAGGAGGAAAAATGATATTGACTCAGCCCCAGGAGTTAAAAGTAAATACTGTCAGTGTAAATAATTAGGCTTTTAAAGCGAGCACTTCACGCCGGCTCCCGGGCGCCCGCGGCCGCTGGGAAAGAGGATGTAGGATAAGCAGACAAGGCTGAGGGCACCCCTGCCTTTTCCAGAGCGGCCGGGGGTCCTGGCCTGCACTTGTTGGG
>NW_005277037.1:0-412 GCF_000412655.1 Myotis brandtii | reverse complement strand
ACACACACACACAGACACAGAAGGTCTCTTTGAAAATGTTGGCTGTGGACTTTTAAGCCATTTTATTATCAACAATCCAGTTTTCTCCCCTCCGTTATTTGTAAACATGCCTGGAGGCTAGAATGTGATGGGCATATCCAATCAATAGCATACATATTATTTAAAAGTACAGAGTGACTAGCCCACTGAGCTGGGAGCAATGAAAATGAAAGCAAAAGCCTGTCATCTGTATGTATGGGCAGGGAGGGAGGCCGGTACTGCTTCCTACTGCTTGGCAGATAGAGATTTTGCATCTAATTTCTGCCCAAACACTAATTATTTCCTTCGTCACTTGGCTGTTGGTGGGTTATCTTGTGGTACTGGTTTCAAGTGACCATAGTCTGGAATTCATAGACTTTAAATCCAGAAAGGG
>NW_005277036.1:0-412 GCF_000412655.1 Myotis brandtii | reverse complement strand
GCACAAATTCATGCACTGGGCCTCTAGTTAATAATAATACTAGGAGGTATTTTCTGAGTATTTGCTAGGTGTCATGGGGGTGTTGATGTGTTTCCACATATTCATTCATTTAGTGCTCATGACAGCTCTCTGAGGTTTAAGAATGATTATTATTCCCGTTTTACAGATGAGGAAACAGAGTCAAGAAATGGAGGCGTGAGGTTCTGCAACTGGGAAAAGGGTCAGAGATGCACGGAGACCCTTGGAAAATGGAAACCCTTTTTCTATACAAGACTCCGGCCAGCTGGTTAAACCAAGCTGGTTTAGGGCATTTTTTCCTCTATCACATCCCTCAAAGTGTATCACAGCCAACAAAAACGAATCAGCTGCGTGCTTCCCTAAAAGCCAGCAGAAGTCACAACCCCAAACCGTA
>NW_005277035.1:0-412 GCF_000412655.1 Myotis brandtii | reverse complement strand
AAAATGTTGATTATCTGTTTTACATTTGTTAGTTTCTTATAAAAATTATTTTTAAAATTGGTACAATTAAAAAAGTTTATAAATCACTAATCAATATCACTCTGCCCTTCATCCCAACCATGTTGAAGGTAAAGCAACTAATGTTCCCATGGGAAAAGAAACTTTCACTCAGAGTTCTACAGACTAGTGTGTTTTTTAGTTTGTTACATAGTTATTTTTTAATAATTACATTGAGATATGAATCACATTGCATACAATTCACCCATTTAAAGTATACTATACAATAGGTTTTAGTGTATTCAGCATTACTAATCTACTTTCTCCTCTATGGAGATCCTATTCTGAACATTTCATATACTGGTAAATGGAATTCCACAATATGTGACATTTTGTATCTGGCTTCCTATCTAAT
>NW_005277034.1:0-412 GCF_000412655.1 Myotis brandtii | reverse complement strand
AATGTGCAGCCAAGGTTGAGAACCACTGCTCCAGAACCATCATGTGAAAAGGTATTGTTATTTTTCTTATTCTGTTGAAGAAACTATAGCTCTAGAAGATTTTCTATCTTGTGCAGACAATCAGTATAGGGCAGCTCAGTACTTGAATCTCAAACTCTATGTATATTGGTGAAGATAGCATTACTAGCTGTCGTAACAATAACTCCCAAATCTTCATGCTTTGACACTTTGCATATATACTGTAATTACATTTGTCTTATACTGTAAGTACACATGGAGTAGGGCAGGGAAAGAGAATGCCTTGCTCCATGTAGTCATACAAGATCCCTAAATAGGGGGATCTGTATTTAACACATGGCTACAAGGTCAACCAGGACATCAATATTAGTTGGCAGAAGGGGATAAGAGAGAA
>NW_005277033.1:0-412 GCF_000412655.1 Myotis brandtii | reverse complement strand
TCCTTGTGGACCATGACTTTACATCCTAAGGGGCTCCTTCCTGTCATCCCTTCCTGGTCCCTCCTTCCGTCTTGGCTCCTGTCTCCAGAGTTTCCTTAAGAAAACTCTTCCTTTGGACTATTCAACCATCACCTCCTTCCCAGGGAGCTGAACTGCCTGAGAACTGGGTCTCTCACATTAATTCCAGGTTCTTTGCGATTTTTCAGCTCAAACTCATCACATGCAAAATCACATTCCTCTTTCTCTCACATCAGAGTCCTTTCCTGTGCTCTCTTTGCTTCAGTGCAGGACACAGCTCTGCGCCTGGCATTACCTCTGGTCCTTGATTAATGTGTTCTACAGTGTTCACAGAGCCCCTCCCGGGAGGCACATGCTGAGCTAAGCAACACAGGTACCAGGTGAATGAGAAAGA
>NW_005277032.1:0-412 GCF_000412655.1 Myotis brandtii | reverse complement strand
GATGCAGCCCCTTTCCCAGTGGGGACTGAGAGCCAGCTCCCTCCTTGGAGCTGGTGGCTAACCTCCCGGGTCCCTCCCTCATCCCTCCCCCCAGGCTGGTAGGCCCCAATCGGCCCTCTGCCTACCCGCCACAGTGGCAGGTGACCCCTCCCCTTGCCTGGCAGGCCCTGATTGCTATAATTGGGACCTGCCCAGCCAACCTCCCAGTCTCTCCTCCCAGCTGGTAGGTCCTGATTGGCCGATCAGGGCCGGGCCCCAGGCTGAGATGGGGAACCAGGGGTGCATGGCAGAGGACATGGGCGACAAGGAAAGGAGGAGGGGAAAGCAGGGAGGCAGGGAGGTGGTGAACCTGATCAGCCCTGATCACCAGCCAGGTCTAAGGACCCCCACTCATGCACAAAATTTCATGCAC
>NW_005277031.1:0-412 GCF_000412655.1 Myotis brandtii | reverse complement strand
GGAGAAGTTAGGAAAAAATCCGGACAAGTGGATTGAGGAAGTAGGAGCTGACATCCTCTCACCAGAGCCCACACTTCCAGGAATGATTAAAGGGAAAGAGTTAATGGCTGGAGGGTCCTGCATGGTCCTGGGAGTCATGACAATAACAACGCCCCCTCCCAAACAGAAGGTGGAGTCAGAATTTGACACCACAATGTTTGGAGACAATCCCCCGACCCACCCACATCCTTGGAAACAAACTGCCAATAACTAACTGACCAGGAGCACAACTCTGTGAAGTTGGCCCACATCCACCCTGCCAGAAGCAGGCTGTACTTTCGCTTCTTTCATAGTGGTGCCGGTGCTCTGGCCTCTTTCTTTCCCTCTACTTGAATAACTTGCTTTATTCTCAAAAAAAAAAAAAAATCAGTAA
>NW_005277030.1:0-412 GCF_000412655.1 Myotis brandtii | reverse complement strand
CTATTCCAGAGCCTGAAATAACTGCTCAAGCCACATGCATCTATCTCCATTTTAACCCTGAGAGTCAATAGCTATTGTTCATAATGTAGCCGTGCTAAGACTGTCCACGCATCGCTGACCGCCATCACCAGTAACAGATACTCACACTTGGGAAACACAAAAACAGATATACTGATGTTTCTGTGAGGCACTACACATTTAAAATGGACAGAAGCAAGGACATTTCAGGGGTATTCATTCACACACATATAATTCAACTAACCAATGTTTCTTAAAGTCCTGGCATGTGTCAGGCATTGTGTTGGTTTCTAGGGATATAAAACATTTCTAGTTTGCAGGTCTTATAATCTATTAAAGGGATGTGTCTATAGGCAAATGATTTTAATATAGCTAAACAAATATATATATATAT
>NW_005277029.1:0-412 GCF_000412655.1 Myotis brandtii | reverse complement strand
AATTTCTAATTTTTCCTAAACCTGTCTTTTTTCACCCCCAAAAATTCCCTTTTCAGTAACATTTAGAAAATTGTCTTCCTTTCTGGTATCATTATGAATAATGCTACTATTAGAAATAAGTACTTGTGCACATCTTAAAAATTAGTTAAATCTTTTGTTGATGATTAAGGGGCCTGCCTATTCTCAGGACCATCATTCACTGACATCAGTGAGCTATGGGAAGTATTTGTATGAAGGAATGGAGCAGTATATGTTATCTATTAAAATTATAAGACAAAACCTATAAATGTATTTGGTTTATGGCCTTGTGATTAAAATATGAATGCAGAGGGAAAATGAGAAAGTGATTCTAGTTAATTGATTCTTTTCTATCATGTTTTGTTCATGGCAGTGTCACTCTATTTCCTTAATA
>NW_005277028.1:0-412 GCF_000412655.1 Myotis brandtii | reverse complement strand
GACTTAATCATGTGAGACAGTTATCACTAGATGAACATTATTGCTGGAAAGAACAGCTTGAGTAAAGTCATGAAAGCAAGGAGGTATGCTTACAGACAGGCAAGCATTTAATCAAAATTGCAAGGGGAAACTCAGAAATAGGATTGGAGAGAACAGACCTCAGAGAACATTGAAAATCAGGCTGAGAGGTTTGACCTCTGTTCTTGACAGCCCCCATTAGAGAGGACCCCCGAGACACCTGTGTCCTATTGTGCACCATCCTTTCCTGGTTTCTAGCAGGTAAGCTGTGGATACACCAGGACACATTATAGCAATAATTTTGGATGCAGTTTGCTTGTTTCCAGTATTTCTTCCTAACTTTTTAAACTACTAGAGGCCCAGTGCACAAAAGTTTGTGCACTGGGGGGGGGGG
>NW_005277027.1:0-412 GCF_000412655.1 Myotis brandtii | reverse complement strand
TGCTTTTTAATTAAAAGGTTTTAATTTCAGAACATCCATTGTGGTTACTGTAGATCTCTGAGTTTGCAAGACCACCACTTAGGCCTTCCCTGAGTTGGTCAAGTTAGCATGTGGACCCTTTCGTCCACAGGTTATAATACTGCTTTTGGGTCAACCCCTGTGTGAGCAAGACAATATTTTTTAAATCCTGGTCTTTCCTCTATTTTGGCAGGATTTAAGGATTGTTCTAAACTGGAGTGTTCTAAACTGTACAGAGATTATGGTTTTCGATGGAGAGCAAAAGCCTTCTATCAAAGGGCCTATTGTGAGAAAGTGAAACCGGACAGCCAATGGGTCCGGGCTGCCTGTCATAACTTGAGCCAATTAGGCAGAGAAGGTTGAATCATATATGAGCATTTATTCCAGTAATGCC
>NW_005277026.1:0-412 GCF_000412655.1 Myotis brandtii | reverse complement strand
AAAACACAAACACTGTCCTATCACTGAAGAACTCATAAACTACTATAAGAATTTGACACACACATAGATCTATTCTCCAGTACAATCAAATAAATGCAGGGTGGCAGTGGGCACAGAGTTCTGGGGGCATAGAAAGGAGGGAGCTTATTACAATATAGGCAGGTTGGAGACCAAGAAATGCATTACTTCAGAGGTGCTGAAAGCTAGAAGGAGAAAGAGAAAAAGATAGATTGAAACAGAGGGTGAGAAGGAGGAACAGAGGAAGAGGGGAGAATGGAGAGTGAGAGAGAGGAACTGTGTGAAGAGAAACTGGGATATTACTAGCCAACTAGGACTCTGGGACATCAAAGGTCATGCAATTTAAATTAACAGAAGTAGTAATTGTTGTTATTACTATTTTTACTACCAGAAA
>NW_005277025.1:0-412 GCF_000412655.1 Myotis brandtii | reverse complement strand
AACAAGAATTTCTCATACCCTTAATTGTGTTGACTTTTTCAAAAGTATCATTAGTTTGGGATATTCTTACAGCAAAGTGATTTATTCTATGCATATAGTGTTTCCTGCTACTATAGTCCATTCAGGCTGCTATAACAAAGTACCACATACTGCGTGGCTTATAAACAGCAGAAACATACTTCTCACAGTTCTGCAGTCTGGAAGTCTGAGATCAGAGTGCCAGCTCGGTCAGGTGAGGGCCTTTTTCCTGGTTCATAGCCAGAGCCTTCTTGCTGTGTCCTCACGTGGTGGGAGAGGCGAGGGATCTCTGTGGGGTCTCTTTTGTAAGAACACTAGTAGCAATCATGAAGGCTCCACCCTCATGGATTAAGTATCTCTCAACGGTCCCACCTTCTAATACAATCACATTGGG
>NW_005277024.1:0-412 GCF_000412655.1 Myotis brandtii | reverse complement strand
TGTTTGTATGATTATTAAAGTCATATACTTAGGAGATGATGTGGAAGTTATAGACGAGCAAAAAAAAAAAAAAGTAAGGGATAAAGGAAAACAAGAAAATAAAGCCACCGTAGGCCTCTGCCTCTTGGTAGCTCTGCACCACCACCATGCGGAACACTCACCCTGGACAGAAGCTTCTAGACTTTTGCTCAATACTCAACAAAGGTCTGGCCCCCCCGAATCATTTCTCACTCTCCTCGGGTGGGTGGGTTGTTCGGCCCTAGAAGCGAGCTTTATGCCTTGAAGGTTCCTTAGCTCCCCTGTCTCTCTCCTTCCCCAGTTCTCTTCGCCATGAAGGAGGATAATGAAAAGGTGCCCACTTTGCTAACCGACTACATTTTAAAAGGTAAGAGGCCCGGCCGGCGTGGCTCGG
>NW_005277023.1:0-412 GCF_000412655.1 Myotis brandtii | reverse complement strand
TTTTTTTTCCTAGGCATTGCTTGTTGGGGTGTAATCATCCTGTCAGACCCCAAGGGGAAGTTCCACCCGTGAATTTGTCATCTGTCCCTGTCTCCATGACACACAGAGCAAGCATTGAGCTGATGGATGTTCTGGACAGACACATGGACATTGGCATACTTCAGTTCTGCAGATACTACAAGACTGAAAAGACCAACATTAGTTGGCAATCTTTGGCCATGAGTGTTTGTGGCCTTCTAGGGCTCCACAAGGACCAATAAATACCTCAGAGAACAGAACCGGTTCTTTGTCTTACCTGGGGAAGAAGAGTATAATAAAAAATAAAATAAAAAAGCCCTGGCCGGGTAACTCAGTCCGTTAAAGCTTCATCCCAATAGGTCAAGGTTACGGGTTCAATCCTCGGTCAGGGCAT
>NW_005277022.1:0-412 GCF_000412655.1 Myotis brandtii | reverse complement strand
AGAAAGGAGGGACTCATGGAACAGTGTGCTGTGTTTCCCGCCAGGTACCTGGGGGAGTCAGAGGGTGTGGGGTCTCAGGCTGGCAGGGAAGGAGGGGCCAGGTGATTACCTCAGTCAATATGCATGTGGTCATACTCAAGGCAAGGTACCGGAGATAAAGTGATGAAGAAGACACAATTCCTATGCTTATTTCGCTTCCAAACAGAAGCTCCTCCAAAAGGCCTTGAACACTAACTGAAGGCAGTGGTGCGCTAAGTCCTCCCTGTATGTTGTTGATAGGTTCTTGGAAACTGTGACGTTAAGTGAAAGGATGTGTAATGAAATGAAACCAACTGTTGCTGAGGTTAATTGACATGAACAAGAGTTTGGTTCCTAGGCATATTTCTGGCCACAAAAGCATCACCAAACTTCT
>NW_005277021.1:0-412 GCF_000412655.1 Myotis brandtii | reverse complement strand
AAAAATCAATAAAAACATATTTTTTAGAAAGTTTCACAACTTTACTTTTTACACATAGCTCTTTAACTCCTCTGGAGTTGATTTTTGCTTATGTGGGAGGTGGGAATCTAATTTTATTCTTTCCCCATATGTACAGCTAATTGTCTTAGCATCATTTATTGAATAGCCCAAAACAAAATAGAAGGTATTTTGGAATAAATTTAGTAAAATTTGCTCAAGACCTTTATAGATAACATTGTAAAATTAACTTAGGGATGCAACTTTTTTAAATGTTTAGATAAATAGAAAGACTTACCATGCTCACGGATGGGAAGATAATTCTTCCCTGAATCAATTTATAAATTCAATACCACCTCAATCAAATCCTGCTGTGGGTTTTTCAAATTATATATACAAAGATAAAACAAAACAA
>NW_005277020.1:0-412 GCF_000412655.1 Myotis brandtii | reverse complement strand
ACACTGCACTTCTGGGTTTCAAGGGTAGGGAACACAATTAAAGTGAACGTCTAAAGAGTCATGAACCAGACGGTGCTGTCCTGCCCTTCCCCCTGAGTCACCCCACAGATGAAGCCTCTCACCAACGCCCTCTTTTCCCGGGGGGTGATGGCCATGCTGGGGCGGGGCGGGTGCTCGCTCACCAGGCTCTGTTCGATGAGCAGGCAGAAGAGGATGGCGTTGCCCACCTCCCGCAGGTTCTGGAAGCACACGGTCTTCAACTCCGCATACTCCACAATGTCCTTCAGCTGGTGGTGGAAGAACTCCAGGATGCCTGGGGGCGAGAGGGGGGCAGAGTTGGGGGTGTTGGAGGGCCGAGCCCCCACGGCACAGCCTGTGCCCACAGAACACCCTCTGGCACGGCCGCCAGGCC
>NW_005277019.1:0-412 GCF_000412655.1 Myotis brandtii | reverse complement strand
TGGTCGGTGGTAATATGCTCTCCCCACTGGGAAACCCATTGGTTCCCAACGCTGAGGGATGGCCATGTGGGAGGCATGGTTTGGCTGGTTGAGGTGCACAAGGCCACTGTTGTTTAAAAGTTTTTGAACTCGGGCCCCTCCTTTGCTGGCTGCTGCCTTCATCCTCCTTACCAGTCCCTGCCCCCATCACCAACGGAGTCGAGGGAATTGTGAGCAGTGGTGACTCCCAAGGGCTTTCTGAATCTGCCCCTGGAATGATTACCATGGGGGACACAGAGGAAATGTGAGCTACGGCTTCCCTGCCAACTCGAGCGTACATGTCACACCCGCTCAGGGTTGGAGGAGAAAGTGTGTGTGTGAATTGATTGAACTCTATGGGGGGCAATTCAACAGCGGCTGTGAAATTTTAATG
>NW_005277018.1:0-412 GCF_000412655.1 Myotis brandtii | reverse complement strand
TTTGGCAATTATTCTTGTGTACAGTGCAATAAATAGATCTGATTTTACTCTGGGTCTCTCTGCTACAACTGCTGGCCCCTCGCCCAAGAACCCAGCTTGGTGGGCACAGCTGAGCTGGTTTCCACCCCACTCGTCATCTTGGTCTTGCACTGTTGAGGAGGGCATACCTTGCACAACTGTCTGCCAGCCTCTGGTCTTATCTCTAATCCCGTGTCCCTTCTATAGACAGAGAGCTTGAAAAATGGAAATATGACTCTGTCACTGCCTATTTACTTCAGGAAAAGCCAAACTCATTGCCTTTGGTTTGAAGTTCTTTATAAACTCCCTCCCTCCCTGCCTCCCCGCTCCCTTCCTCCCTCCCTCCCTCCCACTCTCCCCTCCCCTTCCCTTCCTTCCTTCCTTCCTTCCTTCC
>NW_005277017.1:0-412 GCF_000412655.1 Myotis brandtii | reverse complement strand
AATAGTATTTGGGGATATTATTTTAAGCTGGTTATTTTTAAGAAACTCAGGAAGAAACTGTGACCTTCCCCCTAACTACCTAAAAGAATTTAGAGAGTGGACTTGCTCCTGGAATGGAGGTCTCATCATTGATAATGATAATTCAATGTGAACTAGGTGTCATTGAGAGGAAGCTAGCAAAGCCCATTTTATCAGAGTCCTCCCTGAGTCTCAGGGTTAAAGATGGCCCAACATACGTTTGTTTACCAAACATGGGCTTCCCCATCTCCATATGGATTGTCCGGCAATTTTAGAGAATCAGAAACCTTAGGACTGATTGGCCATCATAGAGAAAACTGTCGAAGGTCTCTTCTTTCTGTATTTCTCTCCTATACACATCCTCTTCCCATCCCAATTCATAAACATTTTTTTT
>NW_005277016.1:0-412 GCF_000412655.1 Myotis brandtii | reverse complement strand
AAAAGGCTGGGGGAAAAATTCATGGCAATAGAAGGATTCTGCAGCCAGATCCCTTTCCTGACACTGGATATTGGTGACTGCACTTTGGGGGTGGTTTATACAAGAAAGAGGAAGTGGAATTCCCATCAGCAGACCTCAGACTCAAAAAGATTGGCAACTGGATGTGTATTTACATATTTTACATTAAGAGAAAACATGTAAGATATGAATAAAATTTTCTTTGGCGCTTTTAAAATTAACTGACTTATTCAATTAATCCACCAGCCTCCATACCAATCGCATAAGCTAAAAGCTCAAAGTGCTTTAGTTGCTGTCAGATGCTCAGTTCTGGAAGCACTTTTTAAAAAAATCCTCACCCGAGGATATTTTTCCCCCATTCATTTTCAGAGAGAGTGGAAGGGAGAGGGAGAGA
>NW_005277015.1:0-412 GCF_000412655.1 Myotis brandtii | reverse complement strand
CCTGTCACTGAGTTACCCAGATCAGAGGAGAAAAGGGGAAACACTGAGCTTGTAAGAGGCCGCACGGAGAGCAGTCTGCGTTTAGTCGCCTGCAGGGCCCAGCCCCAAACACCCTCTCTCTCCACACAGCTCCCTCACGCTGAGCCCGCCAGTGACAAAGCGACAAGCTAGGCCCGTGCCCAGGCCCCAGCGGCCTCAGCGACAAGCAGATGCCTCGGCTGGGAGCTCAGAGCAGAGCCAGCCCCATGCCCGGGCCCCAGTGGCCTCAGCAGAGGTGTCAGCACCCTGACACTCGGAGTCAATGGGCTCGACCTTCCGAAGTGGACGTGTCTGCTCTCAACACGTCTCCCCACGGGCCCCTCCCCAGCTCCGCTGTGTCCACAGGAGGCACCGCACGACTGGGCTACATGAC
>NW_005277014.1:0-412 GCF_000412655.1 Myotis brandtii | reverse complement strand
ATGGCGAGGAGTCTGCTCCACACTGAGCTCGGGGAATCAGAGGAATCCAGGCTATTCCTCCGGACACACTAATTACGCTGCTTTTATAAAATAAACATGTCCAGTGTGCCAGGCGCAGGACTGGCTCCTGGGTGCCGGGGCCCAGCTCCGGCGGGTGCTGCCCACCAGCTGTGCAGCCTCGGGTCGGCCACGCGCCTGCCTCTGTGAACAAGGCCGCTGGAGATCACCTCGAGCCGCTGCCCCCGATTAGAAAACCCACGCGAGCCCCACTGTGTCAGACAAGGGCGTCCTTTAGTGCAACTGAGCTGTGACTACACCCCAAGGAGCAAACAATAACTCAAAAATGATAAAGTACAATGGACAAGCTTTATTCCTAAAAAGTAAAACCCTCCTAACAGAGGTTTGCTAGCCC
>NW_005277013.1:0-412 GCF_000412655.1 Myotis brandtii | reverse complement strand
CACAACTAGGTATGTCTTTGGTTTGCTTTCATCATCATCATCAGCATCATCATTTGTGGGGACACCACCCAGGAGAGGTCAAAGGTGGATCTTGGCTGCTTCGAACCCTGAGTGGTTTGCTCAACTAACACATATTTCCACTTGTGGCAAAATATTTCAGATTGGCTAATTGTTCGGACAGGCTCTTTGAACTCCTCCGAGTTTGTTCTTAGGCTGTGACAGCCTGCAGGTGCTCTAGGAGCGAACTGGTCCTCCTGCGTCTGCCTCTGTGCACCCTCTCAGTGCATGTCAGTGTCCTGGCATCAGGATCAGGTTTGCCCTGCCAGTGTCAACACAAAGCCTTCTCCTCCAGACGGGGCCTCCTCACCCAGCACACCCATCCTGCCTCTGTACCTATAGCCTCCCTCCCTCT
>NW_005277012.1:0-412 GCF_000412655.1 Myotis brandtii | reverse complement strand
TCTCTGAAATCAATAAAAATATAATTTTTTAAAAAAACCACCCCACTACAGATGAAGTTTGACATTTCCTTCCCTAGTTCCTCTCCCCAACTGCCTCCGTGTGCAAGCATTCGTAAATAACACAGACTGGATTGGCCTGTTTCTTTTTAAAATCCACACGCACAGGCCCTCCACCTGCACCCTGCCTTTCGCTCGGCGCCGTGCCGGAGTTATCTGTGCAGATGCGTATCTGCTTCATTCCTTTCCAATCGCCCCGAGCTCCTCCACGGGGCGATTCACTTTTCCCCTCCTCGACAGATGGGGGGTTAGATTGTGACTTCCGCCACCTGCAAAGCGCCCCTGGACATTCCTAAACACGTCTCCCCGGGCGCCTGTGCGAGAAGGTCACTCCTGGATATGAACTCGCTGACCC
>NW_005277011.1:0-412 GCF_000412655.1 Myotis brandtii | reverse complement strand
GGCCTCTACTTGCAATATATAATTGTATCAAATCAACACACTGTATACTTTAAACTTACACAATGTTATATGTCAGTTTATCTCAATTAAGAATGAATGAATGAAAGAAAGAAAATAGGAGAAAAGGTGTTCCTCTGCATGGTTTCAACCCCTAGCTTCTAACATGGACTTCATGATTCATTCACTGTGTCTCTTTTTACAACCTGATTTATGAGGAAATCCTCTCTATGTATCTTTAATGGGTACTATTGGGTGCTGACAACTTCCTCTTTAATAGGACTGGAAAAGGAGCAATAGCAGAAATAGCACTGTGAAGCCTGGCCGGTGTGGCTCAGTGGTTGACAACCTATGAACTAGTGGGTCCCAGTTTGATTCCTGATCAGGGCACATGCCTGGGTTTCAGGCTTGATCC
>NW_005277010.1:0-412 GCF_000412655.1 Myotis brandtii | reverse complement strand
TCAGACCTAACATGCCTCCACTGTCTTACCTGCGTCGCTTCTAATATTTCTTGTACCCTATTTGCCACGAAGGTAACGAAACGCGACGACGTGTTCCTTAGATAATGTAGTACTATAGTCGAATCAACCCAGAAGTGCACTACCTTGAAGTTACCTGCTAGCTCCTTACTGAGGGTCTTGCTCATCCGGACCGCTAGCACTGCGGCGCTTAATTCCAGCCTAGGTATAGTAACTGTCTTCAGGGGCGCTACCCTAGCTTTGGACATAATCAGCTTACACCGGTATCCATCTCCTATTCGGGCTCGCGTGTAGGCGGCCGCTCCATAACCTACCTCACTAGCATCCGCGAATATGTGTAGTTCTAGTTCCCCTGTTGAACTCCCTTCCATGGCGAACCTTGGGAACTCTAGTT
>NW_005277009.1:0-412 GCF_000412655.1 Myotis brandtii | reverse complement strand
CTCCACAGGACACACCTCTTAGTACCTCTAATTCCTCATCTGTGAAATGGAGATTTTATTTAACAATCACTTACCTTTCTAAAACTTGGCACAATTTGACATTGCTTAGTAACACGTCCCTTCCACTAGCCTGGCTGTAAGTGCTCTGACCCCAGCTAGAATGGCTGTAGTATCTAATAACTCTAGACACTATACCCCCTGCTCACACTTCCTGTTCAGTCTTATGCTCACCCTGCTAGGTCATAACCACATAGGAGCTCAGAGGAGAAAGATTTGTATGGATTGAATGTGTCTTCTTAGTCTCCTTTGAGAGGGCTAGGCTTCAGCTGGGTCTTGAAATGTGGATGAGGTTAAAGCAAGTACAAATTCTAGGAGAGGGTATTCTTAATTTTGGAAATGGTAAAAATGACAT
>NW_005277008.1:0-412 GCF_000412655.1 Myotis brandtii | reverse complement strand
CACTCTCTCTAAAAATCAATGGAAAAAATATCCTCTTTCCTCAGGTGAAAATTAAAAAATAGTAACAATAATAAATTAATAAGTAAAATATTTTTTAAAAGAAATCAATGACAAAACCTTAGCTTAATTAGGCTTATATTTTGACACGACTGTCAAAAAATAACTCAATTTTTTAAGTAAAGATTAATTTATACATGATAAATCCAAGAAAGACTGCTAAAGGGGAGTTAAGAATGTTTGGAGTATATCCCTAATCTTTGGAAACTGTATGAACTAAATGCTTGGGTCCTCACAAAATTCACAAGTTGAAGTCCTTATCTCACAACATGATGGTTTGCAGAAATGGGACCTTTGGGAGGTAATCAAGCTAAGATGAGGTCATGAGGGTGAGGCCCTCATGATAAGATTAGTG
>NW_005277007.1:0-412 GCF_000412655.1 Myotis brandtii | reverse complement strand
GGTGGACGGCTGCCTTTGTAATGTCGGGGCTAATGATGGCGTTAGGGACGCATCCGCTCATCCCCAGCCCTCGGGGGCTCCTCCTCGGGGCGAACAGCCGTTTGTGCCCTCGGCGAGGCCTCCGCAGGCCGAGGTCTCCAGCACAGACGGCACCTGCGAGCCACCAGTGCGGCCCGAGTGACTGGGTGGGTGGAATCAGCAGGTGCTGGTTGGCAGGCACAGCCACCCCGAGGCAGCTGTGTTTACTACGAGAGCTGAGGACATTCTCCTCGGGTTTCTCAGAAACCCCTATTGCCGCCTGCAGCTCGGCTCCCGCCCCAGCCGCTCCCGCTCCCTTCTCGCCAGGTCGGCGGCTTTGCTGTGGACAGTCATGTCCCAGGGACCCTGGCAATGACTGCGTCTCCCACCTGGG
>NW_005277006.1:0-412 GCF_000412655.1 Myotis brandtii | reverse complement strand
AAAAAAATGCATTGGTCAGTCTGAACCATGTCAAGTAAACTATGGAAGTAGCAAATCCACAACACAAACTGTGCTAGCACTTTCTGTTCAAGTCTAACCCCAAAATAGGTACAATTTGGAAGCCACTACCCCAGTCTGTGAAAAGTGGTGGAACTTGGCTATTGGACATTTTGAATATGTGGTTGTACAGTACATTCTCATGGCCCATACCAGGTTCCCGCAGAGAGCTGCACAGTTAGTCCGGCAGCATTAGCAACAGTGCATTGACAATATTCCAACGCAGCTCAGTACCGGTGTGTCTGATGTGAGTACTGTGGAGGCTGCTGGGAGGTAGTTGAGTAGCCCATGCTGCTCTGTGGCTGTGATGTGCTTGGTCCAGGATTGGGATAGGCAGCGTGTGGATTGGAACGCT
>NW_005277005.1:0-412 GCF_000412655.1 Myotis brandtii | reverse complement strand
ATAGATCTCATATGTGGCCAGGTTTTATGAATCCTTCAAGTATAGTTGAAAACAATCTATATTCTGTAATCATCAGGTATAATAGATTTATTTGATAGATAAATCTTACTCTTTTTTTTAAATCTGTATTGTTACAAACCTTATCTCCTGGTCAACCAGTGGTTGCTGGTACCATTATGCCAATAGGAATTCCCAGTTTGGGGTATAGCAAAGAAGGAAAATTTAGTATAAAACAGTTCCATTGTGAAACAGCACAGCTATGGAATACCTTACTACTGTTATACCTCAATTATGAAGTAGCAGGACAGCATGGCTATGAAGAGGCTCTGGGCTAGGTGGCCCTGGGGCAAGGCCCTGCTTTGGCTAGGCAGCTCTGTCCTGCTCTGTTCTACCTCACTCAGCCCCTGTGCTG
>NW_005277004.1:0-412 GCF_000412655.1 Myotis brandtii | reverse complement strand
GGCAGGCTAAGGAGACAGGGGCAGGTGGGTTTATCACCGTCCAGATGGGCAGGACGAAGCTCACTGCGGGCTCCGAGGCTGCGGTTGAGGAATTCTCCGACCCCCCGAAGCAACCGGGAGTTCCTGTTGCCAGAGGAACTCGTCTCTCCTGACAGAGACGGCCCTCCTCGCGATGGCAGCGCTCCCACAGCCAGCAGTCGGCCCTGGAGCCCTTCCAAAGCCCCGTCCCATCATGCCTTGCTGTTGGGGACGGAGGACCCAGAGCAACAACATCCCCTGATCACTGCCGATAGGACCTGTGCTTCCACACAGGTGCAGGACAGCTGGACACGATGGCAGCCACAAGGTCCCCAAGTCAGTGCGATTCCGTCTGACCCCAAGTGCACTGGACGGGAGACTGTCACCCACGCGC
>NW_005277003.1:0-412 GCF_000412655.1 Myotis brandtii | reverse complement strand
AGGCTGGGAGTGTGTAATGCTTTGGGAAACATCACATGCTTCATGAACACAGAGTCAGGACTAAGACCAGGTCTGACACAACACACCAAGAACTCTTCCCTCTGCCACACTTTCCTGCACTGGGGCCTAGTTTTCTCCAAGTAAAACTAGAAGCCAAAGCTGGTTTCTTAGGGTCCTTCCATTCAGTCCTCTGGACTCTAAGAAACAGGAGAGAGGGCAACCTAGCGCTCAGATGGATTTCATTCTAGCTGAGCAGATAGGTTTACAACTTGGGAGAATGCAACAATTGGTCCACCTGGACGGGAACATGAATCACATGGGCTGGGTATGAAAGCCCCCATCTAATCTTATAAGACGAGCATTTCTTGGGTACAAACTGTATGTACTGGCACTGGGCACATGACAGGTGGCC
>NW_005277002.1:0-412 GCF_000412655.1 Myotis brandtii | reverse complement strand
AAGTATCAGTTATTGAACACCTACTATGAGGCACTGTTCTAGGTGTTCATATACACTTTCCCGAATCTAATAGTTTCATCAAGGTAATATTTTCACTGCATTTTGCTCAGGTCTTTCCTTCCTCTTATTCAGGGCTGCCCCGGTGTCTCGCCTAGAATAGGGCTTGACGAGCTGGAACCCACGGGCCAATCCAGCCACTGCTGTTGTTGTGGCCTGTGAGCTAAGAATGGATTTACATTCTTAAAGAGTTGAAACAAAATCAAAGGAAGGATACTCTGTGACACATAAAAATTATATAAAATTTACATTGCAGTGTCCATAAATAAAGTTTTATTAGAACACAGCCAATTCACTCATTCACCTACACCAGTGGTAGGCAAACTGCAGCTCAGCAAACCGCAGCTTGCGAGCC
>NW_005277001.1:0-412 GCF_000412655.1 Myotis brandtii | reverse complement strand
ACCCCTAATGCCTTGGCAGGGCCAGACCAATGATTTCTCCGGCCTTATGTGGCCTGCGGGCTGGGTATTCCCCACCCCTGCTATAGACTGAACATTTGTGTCCCCCCAGAATTTATATGTTGAAAGCTAATTCCCAGTGTGACGGTATTTGGAGGTGGGACCTTTGAGAGGTGATTAGGTCTGGAGGGTGGAACGCTCATGAATGGGATTAGTATCCTTATTAAAGCAGCCCCAGGGAGATCCCTCACCCTTCCTGCCATGTGAGGACACAGTGTAAAGATGGTAGGTCATCTGTGAACCAAAGCAGACACTCAATCTGCCAGTCCCTTCTTAGACTTCTAGCCTTCAGCACTGTGAGAAAAAACTTCTGTGTTTATAAGCCACTGTGGTATTTATTATAGCAGCCCAGACT
>NW_005277000.1:0-412 GCF_000412655.1 Myotis brandtii | reverse complement strand
GCCAGGACAATATGGCCATTTTCTTAAGTTAGGTTATTCAATCAGTTACATACCTTTTTATACTGTAGAGATGTAAATGCTCAATTGTGTCTGTTACTCTAGCACAGCTGGCATCAGTTATTCAGTTTCAGGAATGCCTATATGAAAGTCATCTATTTTTTGTTTAATATGCACTTAAAATTGGCCCCAAGGATTCGGAAAAAGAATCATTCTGATTGTACAAATTGTGCCCGTGTAGACACATGTGGGTGAAAAGGCCAAGGGAAAAGTGGGCCATATTCTCTATTTAGCCCTGGAGTAATGATGCTTATTCTGCCTTCACCCCAGAGCTCTCCGAGCAACACAATTGGCCGGACTCCCTCCCGACACAACAGCAGCAGGACCAGCCCCCTGACCTCACCCACCAACTGTT
>NW_005276999.1:0-412 GCF_000412655.1 Myotis brandtii | reverse complement strand
TTGTTGTGGCAAGGTTTCTGGGTAGGCAGAAGTGAAGGAACCTCTAGTAAAGCCACTGCCATGATTCATTCCTAAAGAGCAGCACAAAGACATTAAGAGGAATGCAAGTAAGGTATGGGCCTGGTTGAGAGAAAGTGTATATTCCAGCTTCCACATTTGTGATATTTGTTGCATCCATCCCAATTTTGAATATTGTTGGTGTTAAATATGTATAAAGTATTTATTGTGTTCAAAGAGATAGGCACATAGTTTTTTTAAGAAGAGAGATGATGGGGTAAAGGAGTAATAATTCAAATTTGACTCTTCTGCTAGTTCTGGCCTTTATTTTATTTTTAAAATGTATTTTTTATTGATAGCAGAGATGGAGGGAGAGGCAGAGAGAGAGGTAGAAACATCAGTGATGAGAGAGAAT
>NW_005276998.1:0-412 GCF_000412655.1 Myotis brandtii | reverse complement strand
CCTCAGATGCTTTACTGAGGACTTTATCTTGTAGGTAATTTGGGATCCCTTGGAATGTGTTAAGAAGCAGAGCTATGTAACCCACATTATGTCTTAGGCAGATTCAACTGTTTACACTGTGGAGGACAGTTTGGACTTGGAAAAGAGAATGGAGAAACAGACTGGTTGAGAGATATTACCTTGTCTCAAAATGTTGACAAAGATTTGAATTAAACAACAAAAGTAAGAGTTGAAAAGATGAGATACATTGGAGCCAAATTAAGGATATAAAATGTTAGATTTGTGTAGCTTGATGGTAGAAGTAATTGGACAGTGCAACTGATCTCAGGAAAAGTAAGTCATGATTCTAGTTTAGTCTTTTGGCTATACAGTAAGCTTATTTCATAGTCCAGTGGGCTTAATTGTACCCCCC
>NW_005276997.1:0-412 GCF_000412655.1 Myotis brandtii | reverse complement strand
CCCTCGAGTCAAAAAGTTTGCCCACTCCTGATATAGATATAGGTATAGGTATGGCTATGTATATGGCTGTGGATATAGATAAAGATTTATATAGAGATAAATATGTGCAACTGGATGGTAAGTGAGATTTATCTCCTATGGCAGCCAAATCCCAAAGCTGAAAACAAGCTGCTAAATCCTCTGTGTTCTGAGGACGCGGTGCACGTGTAGCTGGAGCCAGCAGTCTTCTCCAGAGTTCTTATTGCAGGGCGCCCGGTCGGGGAGCTGGGTGGTCAGCAGCATCACCAGGTCACACCGAGGTGCACGGCGTGTCCTTCCAGGGAATGCAGCGTTTGTGAGGAGAGACTTCCTTTCCCATCACAGCAGCTAAGGGATTAACCAGCCGTTTCTCAACCTCATTGTCCAATGACAG
>NW_005276996.1:0-412 GCF_000412655.1 Myotis brandtii | reverse complement strand
TCATAGTGCCTCTTCATAACTCTTGTACCTCCCACCACATAGTGCAGAACATCTGCGTGTCTGCCCCTAAGTTATGAACCGGTGTGATTATCACATATTAATTATTAATTAGCTTAGCCCCATCACCCCACACTGTGTGACTGAATGAATGAATTACTGAACAAACAATGAATGGCAAACACTCCCATGTCTTAGGTCCCTTCACTGGAACAAAGAGACACAGTGATAGTAAAGTAACTTGCATTAGTATAATTATTTTTGCACTTAGTCTTATCTCTTTTCTCATATATCTCTAGCCAGTTCTGTGAAATTAAAAGATATTTTTGTTTTTCTTTAAAATATATATTTATTGATATCAGAGAGGAAGGGAGAGGAAGAGAGCGATAGAAACAGCAATGATGAGAGAGAATCA
>NW_005276995.1:0-412 GCF_000412655.1 Myotis brandtii | reverse complement strand
CTCATACATTGCTGGGGTACAACTCCTATGGAAGGAATTTGTCAATGTCAAGCAAAATCAAAAACATTTACTCTTTCACTGTCAATGGAACTTCTAGGGATCTATTGCAACGGTAACACACATACTAAAAGACCTGGGTGAGTTTAGTGTAAACCCTGACATTTTTTTCTTTTTTTGTAATGCAAATGCCTGACTTAAGCTTTGATTCCAAGACAACATCCATTTCAAAGAGGCATCCAGTTCAAATACAGCTGTCTCTAAAAAACACATCTGGCAGTCTCAGGGCTACATAAAGAGGCCAGCTGCCTCCGATACAGAGGCTCTTTATTTTAGAGATCTTGATTGATTTTAATTACTGACCATTTGGACTACCTGTTTGTTTTCTCTTCCTGCACTTCAAATTCTTGTTCTT
>NW_005276994.1:0-412 GCF_000412655.1 Myotis brandtii | reverse complement strand
CAAAGACAACTAGTTAAGGCACCTCATCTAGCGAAAGAACCTTTCATAAAAATCACGTTTACACATTACTACTTCGCTGACTCACTTCTCGTCACACACAGAATACTGTACCAGTAACCTCGTAAACATTAAACAAAATACTTTTTCTTTTAGGAACTTTTTCATTTTTAAAAATATGGTTCCAAAGGGCAGTTTTCACTTGTGAACGACAAAGAGACCTGTGATTTGAAGTGGCCTAACTATAACGACGTCTGGCTTCTGATGTCACCGACGCCCACGTGCTTTCCCTCGTCCCTCCTGTCTGACTGGCTTATCTGCTGCTGAAGCGAAGTGGTAGCAGAGGGTCCCTTGCGTTGTTTTGCTTAGATCCATGGATGAGGGGGCATCATGTCTCCCTTGGATCATAAGACAA
>NW_005276993.1:0-412 GCF_000412655.1 Myotis brandtii | reverse complement strand
GGAAGAGTCATATAAACCAATCATTAGAATTAATTGGCGTGGAGCTTTTTGAAGTATGTGAAAAAATTGGAGTCCCAGTGAGGCACACAGGGAAGATTTTATGCCTGTTTATCTCCTGTGATGATGGTCTTTTGTACCTATTTATAGATGAAGAAACTGAGGCAGCAGGAAGTGAAGTTACATGCTCAAAGTCACATGGTTAGTAAGTGGAAGATTTTGGGCAGTATCTGTATTTGTATCCCAGGCTCTTAACCACCAAACATTTGAACAGAAATGTGGGATATGGGAGGGGTTCATTCAGTAGGCCATGGTGAAGGGCATCCCAAGGACATGTGTGGGCCTATGAAGGGTCTGTAAGTGGTCCGTGTGGCTTGAGCTGAGCGGTGTGGGAAGTGATGGTAGGGAGGCTGGG
>NW_005276992.1:0-412 GCF_000412655.1 Myotis brandtii | reverse complement strand
AAAAAAGAGAATTTTTTCTAATTTTTAGGTGTTTAAATATGTGATTAAGTAGAGAATTTGTGACAATTAAAGGATCAACAAAGCTGAAACGATACAATGATGATGGTCCTCTGATTATGCTATGAGTCTGTGCTCAGCACAGCCTTGTTTCCCAGTCTCCAGACCTCCTTTAAGCTTACAAATGATATTTCATTTAGTTTAAATCAATCAAGTGTCTCTAGAGGATTTCACCAGAAACCCAAATATAATTACACAAACACACAAGCTTCCTAACTATGCATGTGTTATGCCAACAGAAAAATATATCTTAAGCGCAATGCAGAAAGAGTAAAGATTGATAAAATGCATGTTGGTGTCTCGTGAATAACAATATTATAATTAGAGTTGGATACATATATCCTAGCCAAAAAAA
>NW_005276991.1:0-412 GCF_000412655.1 Myotis brandtii | reverse complement strand
GACTGGGAATTGAGCTGTGACCTCCTGGTTCATACGTCAACTCTCAACCACTGAGCCACACTGGCTGGGGCTATGTCTATATTTTGAAGACTGTCAGTCCACTTCTGAATATTTCTTGGTGCCAAAAGAAATAATTCCTCTCTTTCTAACCGTTCTTTGATGCCTGATACATGGTGAGTGTCCACTATATGTTGATTGAATTGAATATTTTTTTCTGTCAGAGTTTATACTTAGCATGAATTGAATCAGTCATTCTGATTCTCAGTAGTCAATACATGTCAGGAAGGAAGTAAAATTACATATTCAGTAGTGCTTCTTTTGAAATCTGTTTTTATAATTTTCAGATATTTGTGTGCCTTATTAAAGAACTCCCACCCTAACTGGTTGGGCTCAGTGGATAGAGCGTTGGCCC
>NW_005276990.1:0-412 GCF_000412655.1 Myotis brandtii | reverse complement strand
AGCTTGAGGTCTATTTAAATTGACCTCACTGTTATATCTGGTGAAATTATGTCCTTCTAGAACCCTCTTAATTTTTTCTCTTCTAGCTTTTGGGTTTTCAGATAATCTTCTCTGGACTCAATTGGGCTGTACTGGTATTTCTTTGTAGCTGCCTGGACTCTCTCATATCTCTGTCTTGTATCTGGACCCGGAGCTGTAGGATGATGGAGAAGCTCAATATCTGGCCTCCTCTGAGCCTTTTTCTTATTTTGCGGTAACTTCACCTCTTCTGAGCAATATGGGTCCCTGTAAATCCAACATCTACCTCTATTCCATTTGGGGTTTTTTTGTTCAATTTAAGTATAGACCAGAGCAGTGACCTCTCCCGTGGAACTTGATTTAATCTTACTTAGCATTTGAGTCCTGTCTCACT
>NW_005276989.1:0-412 GCF_000412655.1 Myotis brandtii | reverse complement strand
ACTCAGTTTACCTTTGGCCACAACAGGTAGAAGTTTTGGGGTACAAACTATATAAGGTGGCAAATTAAAAGTATAAAACTTGGTTCTTCAGTTTAGTCTGAATCAAGATAATTGACTTAATGCAATGACTTCTCATTTTAGATATACCCTTTTGTGACATTTAAGATTAATCTCTACGTCTCTTCTCTTGTTTGCTGAAGAAGCTAACAATTTTTGGTCTGGCTCTTCTGACCTGTGTCTTACATTAGGTGGGTGTGTGCTCCAAGAAGCTTCATGACATCCTGAGAGGTAATGTTTTCTGCTGAGAAGCATTTCTTAAACTGTATCTTAGGAGTGTCAGTTGCAGTGCCTGACAATGGCTACTGCTTTTAAGCCTGTTCCAGCTGATTTGAACCTTTCAACATGGTTGGTT
>NW_005276988.1:0-412 GCF_000412655.1 Myotis brandtii | reverse complement strand
TTTTGCTTTCTCCCACCTCCCTAATCTATCAACAGTGGATTTCACATAACCCCTTTATGCCTTCCCCTTTGATTCTGACAGATAAAATATGTGGTAAAATTGTAATTTTCTGTAATATTTTTTAATCCATTGAAATTTTGATTCCTGGAAACTGTTGTGAGTTTGGCTCAAATGAACTCATAAATGTTCTCTATAGGGTTGAATGCTTCTTACATCAACAAAGGAAACATCCCAGATAAAGTGCCTTCCAGCGAAGACAGAGAATCTCCACCAAACAGAATTAAACCTGTGAAAAAACTAGTATGAAAAGATGAAAATATATATAAACACTAAATCTATTCATGTGAAGTTTTTCTTTTAACATTTCATAAAAAGTATATTCTGATCACTTGTATTTATTTATTTATTTATT
>NW_005276987.1:0-412 GCF_000412655.1 Myotis brandtii | reverse complement strand
CCACGGCCCCCTCTGGACTCTCCTGGGAACGGCCGCCCACAGCACCCGGACGCGCCGGCGCGTGCGACTCACGGTTTTGTACATCTTGTACTGCAGGTTGGACTTGGGGCTGAAGACCTTGTCGGTGCCCGAGGAGCCCAGCGGCTTCACGATCTGCGTGAGCAGCAGGAAGTCGTTGAAGAGGAAGCCGTACAGCTCCTTGTTGCTCTTGGCCTTGTAGAGCTTCCCGCTGTGCAGGAACTTGCGTGGCCCCAAGCAGTTGGTCACCGAGTTGAACACAAGTTGCTGAGAAAGGAAGACAAAGCCCAGAGAAGGCAGGAGGGAGGCGGGTCAGGCGGAGGCTGCCGATTCTGCCTCTGAACGCACCTGCTGCATCGGATCTGGGGCCCGAAGGACCTTGGGATCATCGTGC
>NW_005276986.1:0-412 GCF_000412655.1 Myotis brandtii | reverse complement strand
CCCTGGCCTTAGGGAGCTGAGAGTGCCGTGTCCTTGGTAGAGTCTCAGAAATGCCTATGGCCTTGATGCCTTTTGGAAATTTCTGGCTCTAGCTCCCCCCTTTTTATACATAGAGAATTAAAGAATGGTCTGGAGGTCTTGAAAGAGGAACTAAACTGTGGGAAAACATTGGGGGCAGGCAGGATTTCCTGTCTTTGCAGGTTTTGCCTGATCTATGTTACACTTCATTATTTAGTATTCTTCCAAGTTAACTTTTTGTTCCTTTTAAATCTAAACTGAAAGGAGAACTCTACTTCATAGCTAGAATTTTTTTTAATCAAACAGAATGAATATCATAACTAAAGAATGTTCTTCTGCATACCTTGTCTGTGAACCTCACTTGTGAGCCATCTTTGGACCACAAGTGTCACAT
>NW_005276985.1:0-412 GCF_000412655.1 Myotis brandtii | reverse complement strand
ATGTGCAGCCAAGGTTGAGAACCACTGGGCTAGAGGGCATTGAGAAGCCCATTTAACAGATGAGAAGACTGAGGCACAGAAAGGCAAAGTAACTCACTTAAGGTCACACAGGATACTGGGCTACAATCGGTGATCTGCAACCTGACCACATATCAGATTCTCTGGAGATGGGACCCAAATATTCATATGTAATAAAAGCTTCCCACAACCTAGAGGGTATGATGCTGAGTGAAATAACTCAAGACAGAGAAAGACATAGACCATATGATTTCACTTATACATGGAATCTACTGTAAAGAGCCAAATCAACAAACAAAACAGAAGCAGACTCGTAAACATAACAAACTGTGGTTGCCAGATGGGAGGGAGTGGTTTGAGGGACTCGGTGAAAAATGGTAAAGGGATTTAGAAG
>NW_005276984.1:0-412 GCF_000412655.1 Myotis brandtii | reverse complement strand
CTCAGTCTGCTGTCAAACCTACTGGCTTAGTCCTCTGGGGCAGATCACCACCTGAAGACACGTGAGGAGACCTGATTTCATTCTGCCTTCCAGAATGAAAGTGTCCATCAAAGACTGAGCATCCAATCCTTTCTTCTAACCTCCATTACACGTCTGACTCACCCACAATACCCCAGTTCAGCAGGTCTTTGCTAAGAGCACAACTGAGCTGAGGGGGTTATTCTAGGTGAGAAGGTGTTATGTGATTACTTAGGTTTCAAAAAAAGATGCTGTGAATTTCCCTATCCATTTTTAGTAGTTAAGTATACTGCTATTTTACCAGAAAATCAGAGAACCAAAATTCTAGGCAATTTCAGAAATTTTAAAAATATAGTCATATAAAAGTCAATGTAGATTTCTTAAAAGAAGTTAA
>NW_005276983.1:0-412 GCF_000412655.1 Myotis brandtii | reverse complement strand
GACCCTGTATCACATCTCTCCCGGCTCCTCACCAGCAAGTGTCCCCGGATACCACCCAGGGCAGCAGCATCCCCAGGCTCAGGGTGAGGCAGGTGTCTGTGTTTGGGGAAGTAGTGAGGCCTCAGGGTGTCAGGCCCGAAGGTTCCGAGGGCGCAGGGAGACACACACAGGCCCGGGGCCAGCTTCCACAGAACCGGAGTGAGGGTGGGAGACACAGCTCTGAGGGCACGAGGAGTGGTGAGATTCGCCCAGCAGAGACCCAAGTTCAGGGCCCTGGCTTTTTCCTAATGTTGTCTGGTTGTATTCCTTTCCCCACCACTTCTCCAGCACAGTCCACGTATTTGGATATACACTAGATACGACTCTATGAAAGGGCCTTGGGAGTGGCATTTGCCTGTGGTTAGGAATGTCG
>NW_005276982.1:0-412 GCF_000412655.1 Myotis brandtii | reverse complement strand
GAGATGTCTCCCAGACACATTCTTGGACAATGTTGAAAGCGCCATCTGCATTATTATGAATATTCATGGTACAGTATAGTTTTTGAAAAGCTGAAGGACACATTCCATCAGATCCTTTGAAGTTCAGGAAACAAATAAATAAATAAATAAAGAAGATGTAAGGGATACAACAGGTTGGATGCAACGAAACAAAGCCGTCTTTTCCTTGACAAATACCTTCGTCTGGCTTCCCGGCCCCATGAGACCCCAGGGAGCGTCTCTGCTATGCATTCCTCTACCTCACACTTGTCTCCTGTTCACCTGCTGGAGGCTTCCAGCTGACGACGCGGGGACTGCTCTATGGAATCCCACTGGGGCCTCTTACGGCACCTTCCTCACTAGTCGGCATCTATACTAATATGGGGGTAATATG
>NW_005276981.1:0-412 GCF_000412655.1 Myotis brandtii | reverse complement strand
GCTCAGTGATCCCTTTAGTTTCCCGAGGCCCCGGTTGTCACATCTCTCGGGGGTCCTCAGGTGTCCGTCTGTCTGCGCTGGCTGTGGTTGGATGGGAACCTTTGATTTGCACCTTGCTTCAGGAACAGGCCCACTGAATTGGCAGAAAAGCCTCTTGCTTGGAGTGTCGCTATAGGGGAGCCCCCTACCCCCCCTCAGCCCTGAGCTCCCTGTAGCCATCAGGGGAGAGGCCCTGGTGTCCTCACTGGGTCACCACCTGTGGGGTCCCCGTCATTCCTCAGCTCCACTCCCCCATGTCCTGCTGCTGCGTGTGCTGCACCTCTGCAGAGCTGACATGCCTCCTGTCCCTGCCCACGGGGCCTGGGGCCTCTCAGCCAACGTGACGTGCACCTTTCCTCGCAGCCCACACGGC
>NW_005276980.1:0-412 GCF_000412655.1 Myotis brandtii | reverse complement strand
TCTAATCTGATATTAAAATGATTCTAACATTAGAAAGGATTCTGTGTCTTTATTTTTTATACTTCTGTAAACTTCAGTAAATATATAGAATAAAAAATAAAACATTATGTTACTGGGGAACATACAGCCCAGAAGCAAAATGTAATTCTTCAGTTTATTTCTATCCCATTCTAACATGAAACTACACACTAGTAAGTGTGTTGTTCACACACTTGTTTTTAGTACTATAAGAACACTAAAACAATTACAAAAGAGTATTAAATTAATACAAAATACCAAAAGAGGTATTGACTCGATGGTAGAATATTTGCTTCAAAACAGATGTTCCCTAATGTAAATCTGATCTATTCCTTGGATGGACCTTCTCATTCACTATTTTCTACTTCTGGCTTGGAGCTACTTTTTTCTTTTT
>NW_005276979.1:0-412 GCF_000412655.1 Myotis brandtii | reverse complement strand
CTTTCTAGTCTCAGAACTTGAAAACCATCAACCAAACAAGTTAAATGAACTGATGTAACTCTCCTCATCTCTCTCAACCCACTGCCTCTCTGATTCTCGGGGGGAAATGAGTAGCTGTTTGGGATTTACAGTTACTGTGGCCGATTCCCCAGTGAAGACAATCTGTTCTGGCCATGGCCAAATCCCGCCATGCACATTCCAGGCATGGCTTGAAATGAAAGCAAAATACCCATTTATTAGAAGAAATCTAAAAAGGCATTATTGGAGTTGCAGGTGTGTGCTCTGAAATGTCTATGGGGTCCAGAAAGGTAAGGTAACTCATAGGAAAAATGAAACAGAATTCATTTCCTCAAAAGTTAGGGAGCAATTTGAAGCAATAGACTGTGTGTGTGTGTGTGTGTGTGTGTGTGTG
>NW_005276978.1:0-412 GCF_000412655.1 Myotis brandtii | reverse complement strand
GCTGCTGTGTGTGGAGATTGAGAATGAACTGTCAGCATATCCAGGAGGGAGTCCTGGCCCTCCAAGAATGGCTGGAATATGGTTGAGGAGGTAAATACCACATTAAATTGACCACAAGCTTTGCTCTGACATGGCTGCGAGCCCTGGCTCAAGGGCGTGTCCACCCGGTCACCACTCCCTTCACCCCTGCCTCTTTCCTTGTCGGATTCAGAAGAGAAGAGAAGCCCAAAGGTCTCCTGGTTTCCTTCACCATATCTCTTCATGACTCAAAGTGGAATCTATTTTTACTACTTATTTATATTAAACGTACATAGAATTTAAAAGGATAACATGATGGGTAAATCATCTCATGTATGCTATACCCAGATCCAAGGACTGTGACTGTTTTGCCACCTTTGCATTGTCTGCGTAT